>NC_082676.1:80891136-81193826 GCF_025265405.1 Mesoplodon densirostris | reverse complement strand
AATTAAGTCCATCTTGTTTAATGTATCATTTAAAGCTTCTGTTTCCTTATTTATTTTCATTTTGGATGATCTGTCCATAGGTGAAAGTGGGGTGTTAAAGTCCCCAATTATGATGGTGTTACTGTCAGTATCCCCTTTTATGGCTGTTAGTATTTGCCTTATGTATTGAGGTGCTCCTATGTTGGGTGCATAAATATTTACAATTGTTATATCTTCTTCTTGGATCGATCCCTTGATCATTATGTAGTGTCCTTCTATGTCTCTTGTAATAGTCTTTATTTTAAAGTCTATTTTGTCTGATATGAGAATTGCTACTCCAGCTTTCTTTTGATATCCATTTGCATGGAATATCTTTGTCCATCCCCTCACTTTCAGTCTGTATGTGTCTCTAGGTCTGAAGTGGGTCTCTTGTAGACAGCATATACATGGGTCTTGTTTTTGTATCCATTCAGCCAGTCTGTGTCTTTTGGTGGGAGCATTTAATCTATTTATATTTAAGGTAATTATCGATATGTATGTGCCTATTCCCATTTCCTTAAATGTTTTGGGTTTGTTTTTGTAGGCCTTTTCCTTCTCTTATGTTTCCTGCCTAGAGAAGTTCCTTTAGCATTTGTTGTAAAGCTGGTTTGCTGGTGCTGAATTCTCTTAGCTTTTGCTTGTCTGTAAAGTTTTTAATTTCTCCGTCAAATATGAATGATATCTTTGCTGGTAGAGTAATCTTGGTTGTAGGCTTTCCCTTTCATCACTTTAAATATGTCCCGTCACTCCTTTCTGGCTTGCAGAATTTCTGCTGAACGATCAGCTGTTAACCTTATGGGGATTCCCTTGTATGTTATTTGTTGCTTTTCCCTTGTTGTTTTTAATATTTTTTCTGTTATTTAATTTTTGATAGTTTGATTAATATGTGTTTGGTGTGTTTCTCCTTGATATTTCCTATATGGGGCTCTCTGCACTTCCCGGACTTGATTGAGTATTTCCTTTCCCATATTAGGGAAGTTTTCAACTATAATCTCTTCAAATATTTTCTCAGTCCCTTTCTTTTTCCCTTCCTCTTCTGGGACCCCTATAATTTGAATGTTGGTGCTTTTAATGTTGTCCCAGAGGTCTCTGAGGCTGTCCTCAGTTCTTTTCATTCTTTCTTCTTTATTCTGCTCTGTGGTAGTTATTTCCACTATTTTGTCTTCCAGGTCACTTATCCATTCTTCTGCCTCAGTTAATCTGTATTGATTCATTCTAGAGAATTTTTAATTTCATTTATTGTGTTGCTCATCACTATTTGTTTGCTCTTTAGTTCTTCCAGGTCCTTGCTAAAGATTTATTGTATTTTCTCCACTCTATTTCCAAGATTTTGGATCATCTTTATTATCATTACTCTGAATTCTTTTTCAGGTAGACTGCTTATTTCATCGTCATTTGTTCAGTCTGGTGGGTTTTTACCTTGCTCCTTCATCTGCTGCATATGTCTCTGTCTTCTCATTTTACTTAACTTACTGTGTTTGGGGTCTCCTTTTCTCAGGCTGCAGGTTTGTAGCTCCTGTTGTTTTTGGTGTCTGCCCCCAGTGGGTTAGGTTGGTTCAGTTGGTTTTGTAGGGTTCCTGGTAGAGGGGAATGGTGCCTGTGTTCCAGTGGATGAGGCTGGGTCTTACCTTTCTGGCGGGCAGGACCGCATCAGGTGGTGTGTTTTGGGGTGTCTGTGAACTTATGATTTTAGACAGCCTCTCTGCTAATGGGTGGGGTTGTGTTCCTATCTTGCTAGTTGTTTGGCATGGGGTGTCCAGCACTGGGGCTTGCTGGTCATTGAGTGGAGCTGGACCTTAGCATTGAGATGGAGATCTTGCCGATTGATATTACGTTGGGCCGGGAGGTCTCTGGTGGTCCAATGTTCTCTCCCACCTCTGAGGCTCAGGCCTGACACCCAGGCAGAGCACCAAGACCCTGCCAGCCACACGGCTCAGAAGAAAAGGGAGAAAAAAAAATAGAACAAAAGAAAAAATAAAATAAATTAAAATAAAATAATTTAAAATTAAAAAATATTATTAAAATAAAAAATAAAAATAATTTTAAAAAAAAGAGCAGCCAAACCGATAAACAAATCCACCAATGATAACCAGCGCTAAAAACTAAACTAAGATAAACATATAAATCAGAAACTAGTCAGTCACATACAGCAAATCCCAAGTCTACAGTTGCTCCCAAAGTCCACTGCCTCAATTTTGGGATGATTCGTTGTCTATTCAGGTATTCCACAGATGCAGGGTACATCAAGTTGCTTGTGGAGATTTAATCTGCTGCTCCTGAGGCTCCATGTAGAAATTTCCCTTTCTATTCTTTGTTCTCACAGCTCCTGGTGTTCAGCTTTGGATCTGGCCGTGCCTCTGCATGTAGCCTGCCCTCTGGCATCTGTTCTTCACCCAGACAGGATGGGGTTAAAGGAGTGGCTGATTAGAGGGCTGTGGCTCACTCAGGCTGGGAGGAGGGAGGGGTACAGAATGCAGGGTGAGCCTGCAATGGCAGAGGCTGGCGTGATGTTGCAACAGCCTGAGGCATGCCATGTGTTCTCCTGGGGAAGTTGCCCCTCGACCATGGGACCCTGGCAGCGGAAGGCTGCACAGGCTCCCAGGAGGGGAGGTGTGGAGAGTGACCTGTGCTTGCACACAGGCTTCTTGGTGGCTGCAGCAGCAGCATTAGCACTTCAGGCCAGTCTCTGGTGTCCGCGCTGATAGCCGCGGCTCGCCCATCTCTGAAGCTCGTTTAGGCGGTGCTCTGAATCTTCTCTCCTCACGCACCCCGAAACAATGGTCTCTTGCCTCTTAGGCA
Source organism: Mesoplodon densirostris (assembly GCF_025265405.1). Taxonomy (NCBI): domain Eukaryota; kingdom Metazoa; phylum Chordata; class Mammalia; order Artiodactyla; family Ziphiidae; genus Mesoplodon; species Mesoplodon densirostris. The sequence continues at coordinate 81,191,009 of NC_082676.1, read as the reverse complement.
GGTCCAGAGTTTTTCTCGGACCCCCTCCTGGCTAGCTGTGGTGCACTAGGCCCCTGCAGGCTGTGTTCACGCAGCCATCCCCAGTCTTCTCCCTGGGGTCTGACCTCTGAAGCCCAAGACTCAGCTCCCAGTTCCCACCTGTCCCAGAAGGTGAGCAGACAAGCCTCTCGGGCTGGTGAGTGCTGGTTGGCACTGATCATCTGTGCAGGAATCTCTCCGCTTTGCCCTCTGCACCCCTGTTGCTGCGCTCTCCTCTGTGGCTGCAAAGCTTCCCCCCACCCACCCATACCCCATCTCCGCCAGTGAAGGGGCTTCCTAGTGTGTGGAAACTTTTCCTCCTTCACAGCTGCCTCCCAGAGATGCAGGTCCCATCCCTATTCTTTTGTCTCTTTTTTCTTTTGCCCTACCCACGTACGTGTGGAGTTGCTTGCCTTTTGGGAAGTCTGAGGTCTTCTGTCAGTGTTCAGTAGGTGTTCTGTAGGTGTTGTTCCACATGTAGATGTATTGTTTTAAAATTTATATACTTTATTTATTTATCTTTGGCTGCGTCCGGTCTTCGTTGCTGCGTGCAGGCTTTCTCTAGTTGCAGAGAGTGGGGGCCACTCTTCATTGTGGTGCGTGGGCTTCTCATTGCAGTGGCTTCTCTTGTTGTGGAGCACAGGCTCTAGGCACACGGGCTTTAGTAGTTGTGGCACACAGGCTCAGCAGTTGTGGCACACCAGCTTAGCTGCTCTGTGGAATATGGGATCTTCCTGGGCCAGAGATCAAAACCGTGTCCCCTGCATTGGCATGCGGATTTTTAACCACTGCGCTACCAGGGAAATTCCTGTACTTTTTTTTTTTTTTTTTTTTTTTTTTTTGTGGTACGCAGGCCTCTCACTGTTGTGGCCTCTCCCGTTGTGGAGCACAGGCTCCGGAGGCGCAGGCTCAGCGGCCATGGCTCACAGGCCTAGCCACTCCGTGGCATGTGGGATCTTCCCGGACCGGGGCACGAACCCGTGTCCCCCGCATTGGCAGGCGGACTCTCAAACACTGCACCACCAGGGAAGCCCTGTAGATGTATTTTTGATGTATTTGTGGGGAGGAAGGTGATGTCCACATCTTACTCCTCCACCATCTTGAAGGTCCTCCCACGGTTTAACTTTTTTATGGTATTTTTTGATTCACAGATGTTTTTAACCTAAGGATAGTTAAATTTATAAATTTTCCTTTATGATCCAGGCTTTTTCTTTTTGTTTATGACCTTTATTGTTTAGCCACTTTGGATGGGACTCTTATTATTCGTAGGGAAACATTCTAACAGATTCAGCAGTTAGTAAATACAAGTTGATTAAATGAGAAAATAAATTAACAAATGAAGTGAGTTTAGCAGGAAAACAAGAGTGATAAACCTCACATTAAATAATCAATATCTTAACTAATATAGTGTTGAATAGACCTTTTATAAAATCTATATTTTTGAAGGTTACAAATTACGTCAATCAAAGCTAGAATCCAGAGTCTACCACTCATATTCTGAAATATTCTTAAATATGAATGGGACTAAATGGACTTACATTTAAAAATCCAGAGAGTTGGGGGTTCTTCACTGGTGCTGCGTACATAAATAGCTTCCAACCACTAAATCTTAAATTTCAAAGAAAAGCTAAATGTCTCATTGTCATCAATTACTCCAGAATACTTATTTGTTTTTGAAAAACAAACACCTGGGTTGTCTGTGCTGGCCTATCCAATAAGTAATAATCATGTAATCTATATTTTTCATACTGTATCACATTAAAAATGGAGAGGAAAGGGATTTTTGCATTCTACCATAACATGTTGACTTCTCTGGATTCAAATAAATCAAAAATGGAAGGCTCTGCAAATGAATTAAGCTAACCTTTGTAAGGTCACTGTCTAGTCACCTCTAGAGAGGTCACCTCTAGAGAGGCAATGGAATCATTTCAATATGTGAAATGCCTTACTTCCACAATCAGAACAAAAATATTTTAGTCTGCATGTGTGCAGACTACATGAGGTGATAAAAATAGAGCACAAAAAGATTAGAGACATCCATTTCACCATCTCTTTGTGCATATTTTTAAATTCAGTCATTTTTATCAACCAACTACTGTGTGCACACATGAAAGATTACTATCAGCTGATATGTTCTTTCCATCAGTTCATTTACAAAGGAAAAAGTAATAGCGGTATCACAGACATCAAACTCTTACATTTTAAAAGGGAAAAGAAAAAACTTTTATGGACAAAGCAAGGTAATAGGTTACTTTTTCCCCTGCTCGCCTGTGGAGAATCTTTTTCTATGGTTCTTTTCCTTCACACTTTTTTTTTTTTTTCCCCTCTCAAAGTATAAAATCAAATAGCATTGTTAGAGGTCTAAGGGAAAATTGGTTTCTATTCCGTGGTTTCCTTCTCTATATTTTAAGCAGGAACAGATATGTCAAAAATAATTCTAGAATTCACACCATTCCAGCTAATGAGTCAACATCTGCTTTCACAGGGCTCTGATCTACAGAAAGTTTCAGGCAGATGAACTCCCTGGAAGGTTTCAGTTGTAATATTTGTAATGCTCACCCATCTACAAAGTAAAGCTACAAAAAAACACAGTCAACTACCTACTTCTCTCTTCTCCTTCTGATAAACTCTTGGGAAAGCCCTCTGATGGATGATGGGTAGCAGCTACAATGATCACTTTCTGTTTGCCTGGTATTCTGGGTTGGCCACCTGTACTACTTGGCTTATGTGACGTGCTCCGTTGTACAGGGATTTCCCTTCTGTTTCTCGTACACCATGTGGTCAAGGTGAAGTTCTGGGTCTTCCTGAGCAGAATGTTGGAGACTTCTTAGGACACTATTATACAATGATATATGCATTCGTCTTCTTCCTGATATACCAGCCTGAGAGCTTAAACAAAAGACACTTATTTCTCACCATTTTGAAGGCTGGGAAGTCCAAGATCAAGGTGCAGGCAGATACGATTTTTGGTAAGGGCCTTCTGCCAGGCTTGTGCATATCTGCCTTACTACGGCTATGTGCTCACACAGCATTTCCTTCATGTGTGCACATGGACAGAGCTAACTCTCTCTCTTCGTTTTCACATAAGGACACTAATTCCATCATGGGGGCCCCACCTTGCACTTCACCTAAACCTAATTACCTCCCAAAGGCCCAACCTCCAGATACCATCATACTGGGGATTAGGGCTTCAATATATGAATTTGGGGGCAGGGACACAAACATTTAGTCCATAAAAGTATTTAATTTTGATTAGCAATTTATATAACTTTTTCCCTCTAGTCAATAACTTTTTTGGCTTCTAAGCACTAAACTGCAATCTTCAAGGAGTCCATGGAATCACATACTAAAACCTGGTCTGGTTAAGACATAAGTTACATGGACTCTGTGATTAAAAATCTGGTCAAAGTAGAGGGGCAGGCCCTTCTGTGGTGGCCTCTCAGTCAAAACCATTACCTTCCAAAGACCTAGTACTAACAAACTTGTAATCCCCTGAAAAGAATCTCTGTCTGATACCTACTTTGGACAGAATCAGTGTAATTTTCCACAGGAGAACTTCTCCTGAAGATGGCAGCCTTTCACTTCCAGGCTTTGGTTCATGCTGTTCCTTCATTCTAGAACACTCTCTGCTTTCCCCTCCACATGAAAAATATCTATCCACACTTAGGTCTCTGTTTAGACATCACTTCCTTAGGTGTTCCTCCTCTGTGTTCCTTTGGGCTTTTGCTACTACCATCTCTTGGCTTGTTTGTCTACCCTTCTAAACTGTTAAGATTAGGACAACAGGAACCAAGTCTCTTTATTCACCACTCTGCCCACAGCATGAAGCCTGGTTCCCAGCATAGTGTCAGAGCTGAAAGAGTGAATAACTAGGTAAGAAGGTGAGTCATGGCATAGACGTCCAACAACATAGATGTTTAGTCATTTCTAGAGCAACCTGAAGTCAAACATGTTGGACTTTGAGCCTTTACAGAGGACTTAACATTGCAGAGCATCTGTCTTCCAAATCAGAATAAAGATGGGGTAGAAAAAGAGAGATAGAAATAAAGAACACTGTTAGGAGGAAAGCAGTTAAAGAGTCACCTCCCAAATCCAGGTGAGAAGACCTGGAATCATCATGGAGTCCTGTCCTTCTCTTACAACTCCTCTGAGGAGTCCCCAGATTTGTGGGAACTATCATGAAATGAAAATGCCGGACCCCTTTCAAAAATTATTAAAAATTTCAAAATGGTGGGACCACAGCATCAAAGCAAGCATGTAATGTGGGTTCCTTCTAAGCATGGGGTCCCACTGATTGTATAGGTCTCATGTCCATGAAACCAGACCCACTCCTCTCCATGCCTAGGTCCCAAGGACATACTGGTACCATTACTTGACAGTATTTAAATTTATTTGTCAACACTCTCTCAAGTATTTTAAGGCCCTGGAACTCAAAATTCTAGAACATAAATAATCTTTCATAATGATTTGCTATGAACTTGCCAAATGCCAAAGTCCAAAAGGTAACACCCGAGTTTTCATAATTGATATTCCCCCACAGAGACCTCTTGGTACTGAAATGTCCCTTCCCAAGCTTATCTTGCATTGATCCTCATTAGAAACCAGCTACACATCTGTAGATAGAAGTCAAGTGTAAACAGTTTCAGTCTTGCTCTAATTTATCATGGAAGCTTGATCATTGCACTGAAAACAATATCACCAAAGCACCTGCCTGATCTTTCAACAAAGCACAACGCTGTATATTTTACTTTTGTTGAGTATGTCGATTTTTCTCCCTTTTCTCTCACAAAGGTACCAAGATCAACTCAATCTTATTCCTGTGGTGAAGTGTTCAATTATGACATTTTATTTGGACATTACTCTTATAGCACCTTGCATTAATCTGCCCTAATAACTACTGGGACATTTTGGAAATAATTGATTTGTCACATCTGAAAGACATCTGTTATGCTATGTTAATGGCAATAAAACAGAAGACACTCACAAAAAGCAAAAGGGAACTAAATGCCAAGATAAATGTTATATTTTGGCAATATTCTCACAAAATAGCTGACAGATGTTAATATAACCATTACATTTTGCGGGAAGATACTCATCTTTTCCTATTATTATTCATACTTTATGACATTCAGAAAAAAATATGACAATTCAGGATACCACATTTTGGGCCATGCCAAAGCCAAATGTGCATATTGTTTTTCCATGTTGATGTATGTTTGGTCTACAGTCTCCAAGACAAGTATCAAAGTGATTCTTGGCATACAAATTGAGTCCCACAAAAGCAACTGAATACTTTAAGGAAATAGTGAGGAATTTATGGCTAATATTTAAAAATAATTATAGGATCCCAAGGGAAAAGTAAACCTGAACAGTAAATTCTTATTGGTCATTTATGAACTGTACATAGCAAAATCCATTTGGAAAAGGGAATACAGCCACGTTCTCTACTCCTTAATATCCCTAGGATCCTATAATACACCACAAGAGAACTGATGACTGCACCTTGAGGAGGGGTTGAAAGCTGGAAATCTAATCAGACTCCAGCACGTGGGGGGAAAGTGATCTGAGGGCGGCTGCCGCTGGCAAACTGTTATGAGTGACTTATTGCCTTTCCATTTTTTCAGAACTTTAATTGTATTTAGATTTATAGTTCCATTACTGTACACTCACATAAAGAGAGTTAATTCTTTAGAAATGTGTCTGCCTGGTAGAAAAGACACTCATTTGTTGGTTAATCCCAGACTCGATATATTGGCTGAGGATTTTTGTGATATTAGAAATTCCTCTGCTGAAGTTTCACACTTCTGATTGTTTTCTAAATCTATTTGAATCTCACTTTCTCTTTCTGATGCAGACACACACACACACAGCAAGGTGTTGTCCAGAGAATGAAATAAACTTCTACAAAGAAGCTGGAAATCTCTGTTGTAAGCATGATGAGCACATGTTAAACAGCAAAGATCTATTCAAGGAAGTTTCTAAACTGACTTACAGGAGAATAGTGGGAAAAGATACAACAGGGATCACATCCCATGGTCCCATTTTACAGATGAATATAAACAGATCCAGAGACCTTAGTGACTTGCTTAGGGTCACACACAAACTCAGCAGAAGAACTGGACCTTCACCACCATCTCTCCCTTCCACATCCATGAACCTTCCTGCTGCAGATCTATCATCAGATCTACAACATCCCTATGTTAATCCCATAAATACCAATATCAATAACCTTACACAGGGACATGCTTAATGCTTGTAAATAGCATCTTAATAATATTTTTGTGTTTTTAATTTTGTTTTAAAAAATAAAAAAAGAGACTATTAAAAAAAAGCAACATAGAGAACAAAAATAAAACCTAAGAAAGATGGCCTTTATCCAATCTTTTGGTTTTTTGTCCAAACAATTTAAATTTAGCCAATATCAAGAACACAAACAAAACAAAAATAAAACTACCTCCAAAATAAAATAGTCATGTGGTCAAAGTTAATATGTATGTGTATTATATATATAAATATATATACATATATGAGATTCAAATTTGTTTTTCAAATGGTTAACACTTAACTTCAATCTAAAAATCTGACACAGACTAAAAATTGGCCTGACATTTTTAAGTATAAAAATCATTTTAAGGAGAACCTTTGTCTCCTCTTAAGGCATTATTTTTCTAACTTGATTGACTCTTTTACCCTGAGACTCTTACTAGAAATACGTGCTCATAATTAGTGGCCCATCAATATCACTGATTAACTACTTGGTAAGAAAAATATCATGTTAAGAATAATTTTTCTGTATTAAAAAGGTATGCAGTGTAAGTCATAAATATGTCAAGGTATTATTATTATAATTGATAAAGCTCTGTGTTCATTAAAGTTATTTGGACAGAGAAGAAAAACAGGAGAGCTCAAGGACAGCACAGGATCTAACGGACACTTCAGCTGAAGGCTAAAGTACAGAGGAAATGATTTATTTGGTATGGCTATGACTGCATGAAGAATTAATGTAAATTCGTTTGACCTACATGATATCAACTAACTAAATGCTCAACAGATTAGTTTGGCCAGTAGGCAAATCCATTAATGGACACTAATAAATAAGTGCGTGGTGCAGTGATAAGCCACTTAGTTCAGATCCCTACCCCTGTTCCTTGCTGGCTGTTGACAGGAGAGCAAGACACTGAGCCTCTGTGCCTCAATTTCTGCATCTTCTGCATCTGGAAAGAAGATTTGTTTTCTCCTCATAAGGTAAAGTGCTTAGAACAACATCTGACACATACTAAATACTGTAAATGTTTGCTATTGTTTCCAACCACCACACCAAGGGCTTTCTGTGGGTAAATGAGGTAGAAAAACATTCTATCCAAATTCCCCTCACAGAAGTTCACAACTCATATTAGAATATTAAATGTTCTGAGAATTTCTCTAATAAAGAAGACTGTTTACATTTACTTAATCCTGCATTCCCCCAAATTACTGAAGCAGCTTTTTCTACTTAATAAATACTGACCTTAAAAGCTGAAACATTTATTAACTCATCAAGACAAATCTAAAAAGTTACTATAATCTTCTCTTAACTGATTTAAGTCTTAGCTACAAGTTGAGACGCTGTTTGGGACAAGACAGGCCAAAAAATAAAACAATAAAAGGGAAAAAGCAAACAAACAAGAAAACCCACTGCAATAACACAGTGAGAATAATTATTCACTGAGGAAAAGAAGTGAGAAAGAAGGATAACACAAATTGAAATGTGGAAGTTTTCTTAAGAGGAGAATGAAAAAACCCATAGCCACCAATCGTTAATGGTTTCCTGGAGATATTGTTAAACACAGAGCCTCTGAATCCACTCTGCATTGAAGCCTCTAGGATTCCTGAACCTTCTAAATTTTAATATTTCCAGGTACACCATTTCACAAATGGTGTTCACAAACCATTGCTTTCTAAAATAAAATTACGAATAAACAAAATCAATAATTTGGGGGGGGGTTATTTTGGGAGATTTTTGGAATTTTTGTTTTGGTTCTGTTCTTACACATAATTATTTGAGTGTCATTTATATGCCAATGTGGGGTGAATTATGTAAAAGAAGCCTCTAATTTATTCTTAGTATTTTACATGTAAGCACCAATTATAATATTTAGTTGTCTAACTATTACTTCTGTAGATAAAACTATGCAACTAGTGATATGTACTCGGGGGCTAATGCCATGTTAGCATGTAGGGACTAATGCCATTAACACTCCATCTCCCCCCATCTCCCCTATCACTGACACGGAGGGATAGCACTCCAAATTCATGTAATGTTCATTTAAAGCCTTGTACCTCGTTTAATGTGGTATTTGTTTAATCCAAAATTATGAACTTCTTTAATTTTAAATATATATATATATTGGTAGGATAAATAGATTTCTCCAAACTGATATTTTAGGATTATAATGCTGGTATTTTTCTCTCCAAATACAAGAAGTCCTATAAATCCACAAATGCTGTTTTGATAAAAGAACCAGACTATCAAGCAATGTGAAGTTGGATTTTGGCAATATTTAAAAAATTAAATGTGTCCAATATTATCAGAATAGTAAGCTTAAGATCGTAACACAATTTAATAGTATATTTTGTAAGCATTTTCTTTCCTAGAAAATCAAGGAAACCTAAGAAGCTTTCTAAGATCCAGTCGTATTTACAAAATACACAGCTCATTATTAATTAATTATACTTGAAAATGTGTGTAGCTGTTTTCAATCCCTTGTCAGTTTGTACATAAATCTTTATGCTTAACCTACTTCATTTGAGCTCATAGTCACATTTGAAAATTTAGTCCAAGAATCTATTAAATAAAAACCTATGTCAAAAGTTTTAGTCTATCTATGTGCCCTACAAATCTATTAAAATGCCCTCAATGGATGACCAAAGCATGACTGCTTCACATTGATGAAGAAAAAATTAAATAAACATTGTCACATTTTGGTTTATTAAGAGGAGAAAAGAAAGGGCAATATAATCATCTGTTTGCAGATGACTTTAATGTAGATGTTAAACCCGCCTGTGCCTACACAGTGACCTCATTCCCAAGCCCCAGAAACATGATATGCTTTTCCAGCCTGAGCATTTATCATTTGTTACAAAGAATTCAGTATTTAAGAATATATAAATACAACAGGAAAGTGTTGAATTGACACTTATGATAAAATGCATTTGATTAAGACTTAATAAAGAACTGTGTATAGTACTAGTGAATAATGCATTGCCAGATAAAGTTGGACACAAAGCAAATACAGTGTCAAAGCTAATCTAGCCAGGCATTATTCAGCCATATTACTTCCTTTATTACTAGATTTAAAAACGCATATTGTGTTTCAGCAGCTTTTTCATTATTTCAACACATAACACAAGCATTCTTTGGAAAAGACCACCTAATTCCAAAAAGAACTACTGGAGTAGGAAAGCACCTATTCTAATGAAACAGGCAATGCATCACTTAGTGACGTGGGTTCCCATTATTACAGCAAACAATATGCTATGGCTTAAAGCATTACAGTTTTAAAAAGCTTACTTTTAAACATGCCCATTACGCTTCTCCTTCCTTCACAAAGTACTAACCCATAAAATCAGTATATAACAATGTTTCCTAAATTCTTTTTTTTTTTAGAGAGAGATTTAGTTAAGGGAGAGGAAATAATCTTTTCATTTACTGATATCTCAACTCTCCTTAGTCTGATCATATCTTTTATTTATTTTTACTTTTTTGTGGTTTGGTTTTATTTGTCAAAGTTTTGGCTGTTCAGTTTGTATACCAATTCCAATCCTAGTTTGGATTCCCCAGAGTAATATTTGGGGCAAAGATTCAAGTGCAGCTAGGTTTTGGGAGAGGGGGTCCCAGATGACACTAGAGGGGCATTGTATAGTGCAGCTGGGAAAGGAAGGCAAAAGAGAAAGAGACTCACAGACTTACAGAACGAACTTAAGGTTACCAGGGGTGAAGGGTGTGGGGGAGGGATAGATCAGGAGTTTGGGATTGACATGTACACACTGCTATATTTAAAAGAGATAACCAACAAGGACCTACTGTATAGCACAGGGAACTTTGCTCCATATTCTGTAATAACCTAAATTGGAAAAGAACTTGAAAAAGAGTAGATACATGTATATGTATAACTGAATCACTTTGCTAAACACCTGAAACTAACATAGCATTGTTAATCAACTATACTCCAATATAAAATAAAAATTTAAAAAAAAAGAAAAGAAAGGAAAGCAAGCCATGCAGGTGCATGAGCAAGCCTTAGTACTGTAGATACTACAAGCTTAACACATTGGGGCCCCAGAGATGCCATTAAGCTAAGTCTCTGGGATTTACTGTTATTTCACCCAAGGAGGGAGGGAGTTGGGGCATTTATATCCCACTGCTTGAAAGGATGCTGTACTTGGGGGTCAGGAGGCGGGGAGGGAGAGTCAATGCTTGCAAATTCTCTTTCTGTACTGCTATGCTAGCTCTAAGCAGACTCCATTGGTCAGAGAAAGAAAGCTCTTAGGCCAAGAAATGGACAGGATGGCGTGTCAAAGTTAGCCACTCGTATGACAATGTTAAGGTCCAAAGGGGTATGGGTGAGGTATAAAAAGCATCTCCTATAATCTTGATCTACTTCCCTAGGCTTTGCATTTCTGGCTTCCAAGGATACTTCTGTCTCCAAAACTCACTTTATTCCACTGCTTACTCTCATGCATACTCAGCTTCAACATTTCTTCTAGACCCTCAGAGACTGATCTATTTTTCTAACTTTCCAAGAGCGCCCCATTTCTCTCCTGAACATGCCCACTCATCACTAAACTCTGAACAGCTCTTTTAGTCCCATCTATGCATGTAATTCTACCTCTCTTCTTCCTCCAGAGGGATTTAACTCTTACAATTATAGTTATAAGTAAATATGTGTGTGCCACATTTATATGCCTCATAAATAAGCCAATTATAAGCAGTTAGATTTGAGTGTATCTTTTGTTTTTTGCAAGGAGTTCAGGAAGTAGAGGAAAAAATAGGGCTCTGGGCAAAACACATTTCAGTGTATTGGGCTGGTCCTTTGAATATTCAACAAAATGATAATCACCTTTGAGAAAGATAAACCATATCAACAATAGTGTCATGAATACAAGGGTAGTTTGTTTCCAGTGTGTAGCAGACAGAAGCTAATTAGCACTCCTAACACCAAATCTATCACTATCACCACTAAGCAATTCATTCCTGCTTTTCATACGTATCTGTGTACGTAGGCAATTTGCCTATCTAAAGTGATATAATATGTATATAGCATGTACTACTGTATCAAGTCAATGTATATCTTAGAGAATTTATACATAAATGTCATCTCCTAGTTTTCGCCACCAGTTCAACAGACTGAATCCTGGTGATTTATTCTCTTTAAAAATCTCAGCACACACTGTCTAAACCACTCCCCTGATAGTTGATCCTGAGTGCCTCTATCATATGTGGCTTGCACTGCTATTTTGTATGGCTACATACTTTTTCAACTATCTGTGGCTCATGTTTGCAAGAAAAGTCCTAAATCCCTGAAGGCAAAAACTACTCACAACCCAGATACTTCTCCCCTCTCATAATGTCTGTGAAATTTACCCACTAAGGGTCTCTCTCTGAGCTTTTGAAGCTTTTCTAGGCCTAGCAATGCCCTTGAAAAAATGAGAAATTGTTATTAGTAAACTGTGCAGTAAAAGAAGTTAGTGAGCTACTGAGAAGGGAGACCCTTCAACATGGCAGGTCTCAGGGGCAGAGTAGGTAGGGGTGAAGCAGTTGACACCAAGGTCCCAGATAACGTAGGAGGGAGGAAGACAAAGGGAGACCTCTTTGCTTTGGGCCACAGATATAACATATATTATTGTATACGTGAGAGTTATAGTTTATTCCAAGAATTAGAATCAGATAAAAGACTTGATGTGCTAATCTTATGACATTACCTACATAGAAGCCATATCTCAGCCTTTGGTAGATTTTACTTCCAGAACTTAGTACTATCAGTGCTGTTAAATTTTCTTAATTACACTTTGCAAGACAATCATCAATTGCTCATTTTCCACTTTAAAACCTTTTCTCTGTCTAAGTGGAGATAAAGACACCCTTTCACCGATTCTTTTAGCTAAAAACTCTAAATGATCCTTAATTAGAGTTAAGGTTTAAAGGAGCAGTAAGAGGTGATAGCTGAATTTCACAAGAATCTGTGGATTACATCTTATATTTCCTAGTTGGGACCACTACAAGTCAATACTTTCATAGATGACATATCTCTGCAAGGCATTGGATTTTAAGTTAATACATGATTAACCTCCTCAACCAATTAGAACTATCATGCTTGTTTATGTATGTGCCAATCAGTGTTGACTACCAGTTGGAGAAAAAAATAATGAGCCTACTATATTGCATGGGTATAAACAGTTAAAGCTATGTATTTATTTTTAACTCACATGAGTAACACATGAATTAGTATTCAGTGTAAAAAATATACATATTAATAAAGACAGAAATATGTACTAGACAAAGCTAAAGCTCTCCTTTCCTTCCTTCCCTAATACCTCACTTCTCCTAAGAGATTCCAAAATTAGCAATTTGGCATGAGTTCTTCCAGACCTGTGCTACTGCATGTAAATTCAGGATTGTATACAATCTGACTTCTGTTTTTATTATATTTTTAAGTTACAAAGTTATTACATGCTTATTATGACATGTGAAACAATTCAGAGATGTTTAATAAAAAAGCTAAATATCTCCCATCAACACTCCTGCAGGGCCAGGCTCCCAACATAAGTTATGTTCATTGTCTTATGTGTGTCTTCTCACACTTTTCCTCCTTGTTCAGGGATTTATAGATACATATATACACATATCCAGGGTTTAAATTTGTTTTTTCCAATATGAATTGATATCCTCACATTTCTCAATAATGTAGCCTGCCTTTAAGTGGCTAGACTTCTAATTCAGCATATACTAATTTAAAGCACTGCTTCAAAAAGCTTTATCATAGTCCATAGAATGGATGGGCCATAATTGATTCAGTCACTCTATTATTGAAGGATGTTTACATTATTTCCAGATTAATGCCATTATAGATGATACCAAAAGAAGCATCCTTGCACATTTATTCTTATGTATTGCAACCTGATTTTGTGGGATAAATTCTCCAAAATGTGAGTGCTGTCTTAATGGGTACTTGCACAGTTTAATTTTATTAATATTATTTGATTGCTTTGCCCATTTTTGAAACAATTCATATTCCCTTAAAAAATGCATGACAATGTTCCTTTCTCTACCTCCACGTTCTACCCATCATGGGATGAAATTAATATTTTTATTGTTCCCAATTTATGGATAAAATATAATTTCATTATTATCTTTATTTGCATTTGCCTGACTACTAGAAAAGTCGAGCATATTGTTCTTTATTTTGGCCATTTTGGATTTATTATTCTGTGTATTATCTAGACAAAATTCTTTGCTAATTTTTCTGATTTTTTAAATATAAATTTGAATAACTTTTTCTGCACTAAGGACTAACTCTTTGTGAAATATGTAACAAATACTCTTCCCATCTTATTACTTGTCTTTTAATTTTGTTTATGCTATATTTTGCTTTACAATTTTTAAATAGTCAAATATGGTTTATCCTTTTATTTATAGACTGTCTTTCTTAAGAAGTCCTCCTCTGCCCCAAGAATTATACAAATATTCGAATTTTTGCTTTTATGTTTTACATGTTTCTGTTTTACATTTAGATATTTAATCCATTTTCATGCCATCTTTCAAATGAATTGCTGATTTTGTCAGCTCTATTTATTAAATAAAATAGTCTTGTTTGAATTAATTGAAATGTCTTTCATTACATGCTATATTTCCATGTAAACTTGAGTTTATTTCTGAATTCTCTGTTATTCCACTAATTTGGGCACTGCTATGCTGATACCATGGTCTTTAGATTAGAGTAGCTTTGAAAAAAGTTTTAATATTTGGTAAGTCAATCTGCTGTCTCTCATGAGCCTTTTTTTTTTTTTTTTGGTCAATATTTTCTTGCTTATTTGAGACATCTATAAACCTGTCAATATTAATTTAATTCTGTTAAATGAATGGAGACCCAATAGATATACATTCTCAATACAGAAATGCCTGCCTTCATTTCACTGATAGACAGATGACAGATAGAAAGATAGATAATAGATTTTTTCCTACAATTAGACCACCAAAGATTTTTAAATTCTTTAGAAATATCTTCTACATTATTGATATCCACTGATAAGTCAGGAATCCAGGAGAAAAATATCTCTAGGAAAGAAAGGGAAGTCCCATCATTGCTGGCTTTAAAGATCTTAATATGTGCTATATATCATCAACAAAATTATTTCCATTAATCCTCTCAATAGCCTGTGAAGTAGGCTGAGAATATTAAATATTATGAAGAAATTGAGGCTTATCAAAAGTGTTTAGTAACTTGCCCAAAGTTATACAACTAGTATGTGGGGGTCAGAAGTAAAAACTGACTTCATCTCTTCATCCTGATTTTACCTCCTCTATGCTCTACAAGATATTACATTTGTTTGTTGTAAATGAAACACCCATGGGAGCATTCAAATTTTAATGAACAAGCTAAAATGTAGGCAGAAGTCTGAATCAAAATCAGTATAACTGGTTTAGTTGATATTGAAACATAATATAATCAAATTAACATTCTGAATATTTAAGTTGATCCATTGTTTCCCTCTAAAATTGTTTCTCAACAGGGCCTTGGGACCAGGATAGAAAGAGACTCAGGTGATTTGACAAAGTCCCTCAGGGGATTCTGATATTCCTCCTTCTTCCCAACTTTTGGAGAATTTATAAAGAGAGATGGGTAGGGATTTTATCCCAAACAAAATTAAACTAGTTATAATTAGCAAATTAGCCATTATAGACAGTACTTTGTAGCTGTGTTTTAGGCAATTTACCATAATCTGCCTAACAGTAAATTAGCTTCAATAATTTCCTTATTCTCAATCTCCTAAATCAGTGGTTCTCACACTTTAGCATCAGAATCACCTGGGGGACTTGTTAGGCCAGGTATTGCTGGGACTGGCCCCCTTTGCTTCCCCCTCCTCCCCTTGCCCGAGTTTCTGTTTCAGTTTGTGATTCATCTCTGAATTCTGCAAGATCCAGTACGATGCTTTGAATATATTTCAAACTCAGGACACAGGAATTTGTTTTGAATCATATTAGTTGTGTGAATTTTGCAATACTCTAATCCACTGAAAATCAGTGATCCACGTAGACCAGAAGAACCAATTAATAAGAATATTACATTCCCAACAGCAAACGAACAGGCCATAATTCGGGTGCCTGTAATCCATAGGATACATAAGAAGCTGCCAGGGGGAAGATACGTTAAAGGTCATTGATTCATGCATTTATCTCACTTTTATTAAAGGAAAAGATGTATAAACCCACTAAGTGATACATCGTTACTGTGATAGTCTCTTTAATGGCTATCTAATTTCCTAAAGACATATCAGTTCTCCATTTTATATACTCGCATCCTGTCCTCCTTGTCCCCTTTAGGACACTCACAACTTCTTTGTTCACTTTCTGTGGGTTTTTGATGAATGTCTGCCTCCCCAGTTATAAGTTCCCTTAAGTCAGAGCCAAGTCTGTTGGGCCCACCACTGTAGTCTCAGCATCTCTCAAAGTGCCTGGTACATAGTGAGCACTCTAGAAATATTTGTTGAACAAATAAGTAGAAGATGAACTGAATGCAAGGTCCTATTTTCAGCATTACTAAAATCTGCTACCAAAAAAAAAGTAAGAAAAGTAAGGAAATACCCTAAATGTGGTTTCATGTCCTTTGGCATAGAAAAGTTTTTAATTTTGATGAAATTCAATTTATCTTTTCTTTTTCTTTAGTTTTGTTGATTGTGCTTTTTTGGTCATACCCAAGAAAACATTGCCTTAAACCAAAGTCAATTTACTCCTTTATTTTCTTCTAGTCTGGTTTTATGGTTTTTCTCATATTTAAATCTTTTATCCATTTTGGTGTGAGATAGGTGTCCACCTCTATCCTTTTGCTGTGGCTATCCAGTTGTCCTAGAACCATTTATTGTAAAGGTTGTTCTTTCTTCTTTGAATTGTTTTGGCACTCTTGTTGAAAAACAAGTGACCATAAATGTGCGGGGTTATTTCCAGACTCAATTCTATTCCACTGGTCTATATTTCTATCATTATGCTAATACCACACAGTCTTGATTACTGTAAGTTTGAGATCAGGAAGTGTGAGTCCTTCAACTTTGTTCCTTTTTTTATTTTAAGATTATTTTAAGACTATTCTGAGTCATTTGAATTTCCATCTAAGTTTTAGGATCGGTTTGTCAACTTCTGCAAAGTCAGCAAGATTTTGATAGGGATTGCATTGCATATGCAGATGAGTTTGAAGGATGACAATTTTTTAAATACAGCATTACAAGTTTGCCCTGAATATGGCAAACACCCTTGGCCAAAATTTAATTTTGTTTCAAATTTAATTCAAATATCTGATGTTAAAGAAGAACCAAAAGAACGTTTAAAAGAAAAAAAACAAAACTTCCTTTTTTTCTGATTATAAAATGATATATGATACTGATAACATGGAAAACAAAAAAAAAGGGGGGGAAGGCATTGTAACCTATAATTTCAATACTGCAGAAATAGCCATTATTAGCAGTTTGGTATAGTTTCTTTCCATCTTCCAGAAGACTTAGCTTTTCCTGTGGTAACAAACAGGTTCCAAATTTCAGTGGCTTGCAAAAAAACAAAAACAAAACCAAAGAAATATGGCTCACACTAGTTATATGTTGTGAGTCAGCTGTGGTTCTGCTCTATGTATTTTCTAGAACCCGAGCCTAAAGAGAAGCCATCAAAATGGGCATGATGATGTCATGGCTAAGAGGAAGACTGAGTGGCAAATGGAAAACTTGTGATGCTTCATAAACCTTCTACCTGGTTGCAATATTTATTATGGTCATTCATATTCCATTGGCCAAAGCAAGTCATGTGGCTAAGGCTGTTTGTAGGGTATTTATATGGTAGCATAGCAAGTCATATGGCAATGGGTGGGGAGGTATAATCCTTTCACAAGGAAGGGAGAGACAAACGACTTGAAATAGAACAATCTCCCATGTCTTCTGTGGATGTATGAGCTATTTTGGAACATTTCAGCCTGCCTCCTCAATCTTCACATCTATTTAAAAGTACCTCATGAATTCTTTCTCCTAATGGAGAAATAAATTATTTCTCTCAAACAGTTGAGAAATAATTAAACCATTTTAATTTCTCATTCTCATACTCAAAACATTCTCATTATAATCTATATTTAAAATGCATAGGAATTTCTAAGATTTTTTAATGTATATTCAAATACTCTGGTTGCTAGCGGGACTTGTAAAAGAGAAGGAAAATGGGCAAAGTCTATCCCTTTAAAAAGACGTGTAAGGTCAAACCCAATCAAAGCACTTGTGGAATGACAAGCAAAGCCATAATTCACTGATTTGAACTTAATTGCCTTTGCATTTACAATTCCATTTCAGACTGAGACTCAGATGGAGAAACTCAGAAGAAAGAACATGTGTGATTCCAAAAATCTGTGGTCTATGCTTGAACAATCAAAGGACAAATATGGAATACATTTAGTAGTTTCTGCTTCTCTGACTCCTATAAATATACAGTGGTGCTTTTCCTTTAGCTACTCATGACGTATGACTTCCTTTAACAGAAACACCAGAAAAACCATTGCCTAACACAGGTGCCCTTTTAAAGATGGCATTTTATTTTGCTACTTGCTGTTGCTCTAATACCAAATATCTACGTTTTCTATGCCCGTCTAAAATTTTCTAAGAAAATTCAGTGAAGAATACTTCCTTACTTACACAGAGGAATAAAAAACTGATTATAATTCCTATTAAAAGACAAAGGAAAAGAAAGAAGACAAGAGTACAAACTGCCAGTTGCTAAAAGGCAGACTTGCCAGAGTCAAGTTGTGGAAAATAGGTAACCTTCTAAGGGAAAAGCATGATTTACTTTTAGGCTGAATTAAAGTTGCTGAAAATTAGTGGCACTGTTGAGTAGCCCTTGAGTTAAAGGAGAAAATATAGAGTGGTTGCTTTTAGTTAAAGAAGAAAGTAGGGTATGTGTCAGCTTGGTTAAACTGGACCTACATTTCACAGAATCCCGTTCTTTGTTTGATACTGGGTGAGAGCTGGCCAACCCAGACACCCGCGAGGCTTGGCGGGTGGATGTAAAGCGGCTGCCATTTCTCTCAGAAAGTCATCACAGTGAGGGGACTAAAAGACAAACACACAAGTGGCAGCAGATTCCACCTGATACTCACTCCCTTCTGTTGTTTACAGCTCTTCACCCCTACAGTAGCCCAAGCCAACAGTGACTCTAGGTCTAACCCTCAACACAGAGGCAACAGCCCCCCATAAATACGAGCTGCCCTTTTCAGTCCCACTCTGGCAACTGGACAGGCCCAGCTCCCTCTAGTTCCCTTGAAAACCCTAATGTGTCCACCTATACCACTGCTTCAGGAGGGCTGCTGAATGACTTTTCTTGGATCCCCCAACTTTTCTCTTTCAGACTTTATTTCCCAGACTTTCCCACAATTTTGTAAGACCTTAGTCTCATCATCAGTTCCTTATTCCATAATACTCATGGTGGTTTTGCTTCTCTGAATTAACTCTGACTTATATCTGGGGGTTTTAGAGTTGAAAGAGATCTTGGATTTCTAGAAGAGCCTTCTAGCAGAAGCAAAGATGAGTCCAGTATCAGAGGAACCTAGTGGGAGAGGTGAGAGCCTTGAACCATTGGTTTATGATAACTTGACCACAAAAATTGGAGCCACTCTTTCATTGCTTTCTCTGTATGCTTCAGAGTCTTGATTTCCATCTGCTTCCTCTAACTCATTTTTATTAGAGTTTTAACAATCATATCAGCATGTTGTTAAAAACAATATAGACAAAGCTTCCACGTGGAGAATGTGCTCAAAGGGAGCAAGGGACCCCTTCACCCCACCCCACCCCGTTCCTCATTTAACATTTTGGCCTGGTACACAGTCCAAGAATCTCTGCAACAGCATCTCTAGCAGATGGCCAAGAGTATCTCTGCTTGTAAGGCCTTGAAAATACAAGAATTTTACTAACTCCTGAAAGCAGTTCACTTCACTGTTGACTAGATGTGCTTGAGAAAGTTAGTTGTGGAACTGAGCCAAAATCGGCCAGTTTCGTTGTAATTTTTGTGCCCTGGTTCCAATTCATCTACCTCTGAGCAAGTCTATTTGCCTGCTGTCCTTTTTTTGTATAACACATCTCCACATTGCTGAAGATAGCTACAATTTCTTCTTATTTTTTCTTCCTTAGTTGGGGGTGATGATACCCACTTCCCCAAAAGTGTTAATCTTCCTTTCTCCCGTAAAATTGTGTGTGTGTGTGTGTGTGTGTGTGTGTGTATGCGTAGGGGGGGAGAGAGAGAGAGAATACTTTTTTTTTATAACACTAGGCATCATGGAAGAGTGCAACGAGAATGAAGTCTATTGTAGACCAAATCTTTTTGAACAAATGCCCAAAGACTCGTCCTTAAACTCGTCAGTGTTTGCCAGAGCACAGTTACTGTTCTCTTAAGGGGCATTCACTCTATATGACCATTGTTTGTGACCTTGGTCAGAAACTCACAAGAAAGTGTGTGGGTTGAACTGAAGGCCATTTTGAAGAAAGATTTTTTTTTTTTTTTTCAGTAAGCGGGCCTGTTACTGCTGTGGCCTCTCCCGTTGCGGAGCACAGGCTCCGGACGCGCAGGCTCAGCGGCCATGGCTCATGGGCCCAGCCACTCCGCGGCATGTGGTATCTTCCCACACCGGGGCACGAACCCATGTCCCCTGTATCGGCAGGTGTACTCTCAACCACTGTGCCACCAGGGAAGTCCAAGAGATAGTTTTTAATTGATGGCATTTTGTTTTTTAAATGAGAACATATTCACAGGCCATTGGGGGCTCTATGTGAACTAGACTTCACTCCAGAAAATGCAAATCATGTGAGATCTCAGGGTGAACAAAGCTTCCAGATTATGCCACAATTGGAAGGGACATCAGGAATAACATGCTTTTGCATCTTTGGTTAACAGTTTTCTAACTACAAAAGCTTATTTGTCACCCTTTGGCAGTCAGCTTTTATTAGTCACACTAAAAATATCATTTCTATTACAGAAAAATGGGCTCTATCAAGGAGAGTTCTCAGTGAGAGGATATGAACAGAAAAGGAATGTCAGAATTGTGAAAAAAGTACTGTTGTTCAATGGAGAAAATGCTAGCAAAGAGCAGCTCAGAGTGTCTTTGCTAATGTGTAAAGAGTGAATCACATAACTGTTGAAGTCCAGTTCTCAAATTAATCAATAAGGAAATAACCACTTCTGTGCCGCAGATATGTTGTCATGATTTCCAAAATCAGCTCTATCTTCAGCTTGGCTCTGAAAAGCACCTACAGTTTGACATTATGATGTAAAAACCTTTCACTGACTCAAGGATTTCTCCAGGACTTCAAGGATGGGAAACTAAGAAGTTACTTGAGTTAGAAGAATTACTAGTATGTACACTCCTTCCTGTCATTCCTGATGTTTTCCCTCACTACAACAGAGCCTACAAACTGCCATCAATGAGCTTCCGAAAACATAAATATGACCATATGAAAGTGGTTTTTTTTTTTTTCTTTTAAGTGATTATCAATGGCATCCCTTTGTTGAAGGAAGATACAGGCACAGTTTGGTCATAAATCAGTTCTCCCTGTTTCTCCATAAATTTTGGTATCTTGAAAGGCCATGTTTTGCCTGGTAAATTAGGAAGGTCTGGCAGCAGATAACCTCCCACTCTGGCTGGGTGGTCCTTAATCCTCACAATGAGGTAAGGGAGCTGGACCCAAAGGACCTTACTCTGTCATTGCCAAGGAGGCTGGGTGTGCAAGTGGTACCAGCAGCCTGGCTTTTGCCCAGGACATCTGTGAGGTGGCCCCACAGCAACTGTGGGACTGCTCAGAGGACATGCCCCAGATAGGACATTTCTTTCTATACTTTCTGGACTATGTCCCACTCCAGCACAACTGGCTTCAAAAGACAATAATTATGTATGTTTGAAGTCCATGGATTTTTAAAAAGCACAGATCCTATCCAAGACCCAGATGGTCTGAGGTATCAGGAATTACATTCCAGTAAACTGGGTGTGACTTCTCAACAGAAAGCTGTAATTCACAGGAGGACTAAACCACAGGGTCAGGGATATGCCATCTTTAAAAAAGAGGATCCATGTAGAAGTCAACTTCACCTTTTTTGTGGTTATAGCATCCCTTCCATATTCAGTTCATATGATTCAGAAGGAGTTAAGCCTTCCCCATTCCCCAGCTTCAGAAATGGGCATGTGACCCAAGACCATCCAATTAATTGTGGTCCAAT
Source organism: Mesoplodon densirostris (assembly GCF_025265405.1). Lineage (NCBI taxonomy): Eukaryota > Metazoa > Chordata > Mammalia > Artiodactyla > Ziphiidae > Mesoplodon > Mesoplodon densirostris. The sequence goes on along the minus strand of NC_082676.1, from coordinate 81,169,510 downwards.
CCATTGTTCAGGGGATGGTCTAGGAATAGTCATGTGATTCAGGGCAATAAAACTCAGTTCTGAGATTTTTATTAGAACTAATAGGAAAAATAAATTCAGGCCTTGGCTGCAGTGAGAGAATGTTATTGTTAGCCTAGGGCAGAGGTCAGCAAATGTTTCCTGTTAATGACCAGATAGTAAGTATTTTCAGTTTTGTGGGCCATAAGACTCTTTGCCACACCTACTCAACTCAGATGCTATAATGAGAAAATAGCTATAGACAAAATGTAAATGAATGAGCATGGTTGTGTTCCAATAAAACTTTATGGACACTGACATTCAAATTTCATATATTTTCCATGTGTCACAAAATTTTACTAAAAAAGGTGTTTCTCACCATTTAAAAATGTAAAAAGTATTTAGTAAAGAGCTGGATTTGGCCAGTGGGTCATAATTTGTCAATTTCTGTTCTAAGTGTTTTTGGAGAAACAGCAGCAAATAATACAAAATTCTTTCTCTTAGGGAGCTTACATACTAGTGAAAAAGATAGACAGTAAACAGTTAAAAAGGGATATATTTGAAGGTAAAGTCAGCAAGATTTGCTGATGGAGTAGATGTAGAGAAAAAGAGATGGAAGAGATGGAGGGAGGAAGGGAGAGAGAGAGAACAGGGGTCAAGAATAAATCCAAGGTGTTTTTTTGGTTGTTTGTTTTCTCCCCTGAGCAATCAGGTTCATGGGAGTGCCAATTTTTAAGATGAGAATGTGGGAAATGGTAAGTTTTGGGTCAAATTCATAGCTTTTATCGAACATGTTATGTTTATAATGCCTATTAGATTTCCAAGCAGAAATACTAAATAAATAGTTGTATGCATGAGTATGAAACATGGGACAGAGGTAGGGGCTGAATTCTTGAGAACATAAATCATATTTAGAGCTATGGGCCTGGTTAACATCATTCGGGGAGTAATTAGAGAAGAAAAAGGGCCTAGAACCTAACCCTAGAGAACTCTACTGTTGAAGAGAAACCAGCAAAACAGGATAAGAATAACTGGTAAGCAAGGTAAGAAAAAAGTAACAGTGAAAGATGCCCAAGGACAAGGAACAGGTTGTTTCAACAAGGAAAATGACCAGTATGTCAAATGCTGCTGCAATGTGTACTAAGAGAAGGTCAGGGAACTGACCGTTAGATTTCGGAAGATGGAACTCATCAGTGACCTTAACAAGTGTGTTTTGCAGTGAACTAGTGAGTTTGAGAAAAAATGGTTGTGAGGAAGTAGAGAGATAATAGAGATATAGGTCTTTCGATAAATTTTGCTCTAAAGGCTTGGGGCAGTAGTTGAAGGGGACCATGGACTTAAAGGATCTTCTTTTGTTTGTTTTGTTTTGTTTTAAAGATGGGAGATACTAGAGTCAGGAGAAAAGACAAAATGGGTGAGGGAGAAGCAAACTCACTCAGTGAGAGAGGGCCGGGGATCCAGGGAGAGGGTGTGGGTAAAGATGCGGGTAGGTTTAGCAGTCTGAAGATGAAGTTCTCTTGTGATGGCTTCTATTTTCTCAGGGAACAGCTGCGAATAAGTCAATTGGGGTTGAGTTTAATGTTTGAAGAAGGTGTAAAGTGGTTGTCTTGGTGACGGGGGAGTGACTTAACTGGAGAAATGTGGAGAGACTCTCCAGCAGGCTGAGGGCCCACTTGAGACCAGAAAGAGTGGTTGTGTGCTTTTCTCCAGTCATATTCAGCTGCCTGGGAACAGATGGAGAGTAGGCAGGAAGTAGGACTTAATCAGTAGTGGGTTTTTTCCTAGGTGATTTTGATAGAGGGAGTCAGGGGAGTTGAGGGTGTGTACTCTGGAGAGACCATCAAGATGGCCTGTGAGCTCCATGCTGAGAAGTGAGAACATGAAGAGGAGGATGAATGGTGAGAAGTGGTGGGCTCAAGTGTAGAGATCCATGTGGGGTTAACAGCTTGTTGGATTCAAGAAATGAATTGCAAAGACAAGGAGCGGTAGTCAGAGATGAGGGGCTTGAAATGGGTATTATGGAGCCGGTGTGGTCATTGCAATGGTAACATCGAGGGGGGTGTGAGCATGCAGTGAGCAGCTGAGGTTGGGTGGAGGAGAAGATAACTGAAGGAGAGAGGGTCAAGGAACTCAGAGGCTCGGGTGATGGAGGGGCCAGCCAATGAACCTTCAATTCTCATTGAAGCCACCAAGAATTAAGATAGTAGTCGTGGAGAAAAGGAAAAAAAGCAAAGCAAAACAAAACAAAACAAAAAAAATCTGCCAAAATTTCTTATAGCTGAGAGTGAGTCATCAGGAGGAAAATAATTAACTTTTGGTAGAATGTGGGGACATATGAATGTCTGTTCCAAAAGAGCTGACTTTGTGTTTCAGAAGGGGAGGAGTATGGTCTAAAAGTGGTTTTTAGGAGCAAGGAGGTCACCTTCCTTTCCTCCACGGCCTGTGGTACATGGTATGTGGGAGGAAAAAATAGAGCCAGTTGAAAAGGCTGCAAGGGGAGCAGATGCCTGGGGACAGCCAGGCCTGACTCAGCCAGAAAGGGAAGGGAGTGCAGGGGAGTTACCAACCGGTGACCCAAGAGACCACAGTTGGTCCCAACGGATCCTAATAATGACTGAAACATTTAAGGGAAAACATGTATAGCCTGGAAAACACTGACTTTTTTTTAAGGTAGATTTTTTTTTATATATGTCTCAAATATCATTTGACTAATTAAAAAATTTTACAGACCAAACAATGAAATAGCAGCTTGTATCATACTACTATCACTTCTGTCTTCCTGAGCAACTTTTCTACGTCTGAGTTTCTGTATGTGCCTGATATTGAAATAACACTACCTACCCTCGGGTCCCCCACTCTGTGTGGATACTGGGAGGAAAACTAGTGATGCCCCCTGGATGCTTAGAAGAAACGGTCCCTTGGAAAGCCAAGTAAAGATCTGCAGACATCACAAGGAGCGGAAACTCAAAACACAAGCCAGAACTGCAAGATAGCTTCTATTATTTTCCAGGACTTTTCAGTCACTTTAATTTTTTACCAGCTGGCAGACTCCAAGTCCCCTGACTCTTTTCTGCTCCAACTCTTAGACTGATCCTTTTCTTACAATTCCCTAGGACCTGATTAACTCCCCAAGTTCACCTTTTATGAAGAGTGCTGGAATACTCCAGAATTAGTTTTCTTACATAAAACCAATGCATAGAAACACTCAGTGAAAGTTGGAGAGGAAAAATTTGGGTAGCCAGTTTTCCAGGTGCCCTTCCCCCTTACTGAGTTTTCTGAGAACTCCCCTGCCCCCAACCCCCTCAAAGCCTCGGGAAAGTCTTCAGAGGCCCCATCAGCACTTCCAAATGCAGTAACAAGAACTGCGTCTGCAGTGGGCTCCCTGCTAGGGTCTCTCTTATGTGTCTATCTGAAATTCAGTGATAAAAGGCATAATTAAGAGAAAGACTAGTCAGCCACACTTGTGAGAAATGACATCTATATATCTGAAGTTTAACGTAGGCAAGACCCATAAAAATGCAACGTGAGCCTCCAATCTCCCTCACCAGGATGATGTAGGGATTAATCAAATCAAACCAGGAGAAGTGTTTCAGCCACTCTAGGGGAAGAAATCAGCCATTCTTGGAATAAAACATATTTTTCTTCTATTCATCTACTTAAAAAATATAAATGGCCTATACCAACCTTCAGAAAAATGACTTACCACACTACTAACACGAATCCTTTACATCTATATAGTGCTTTAATACTTTCAAGAAGCTTTCACATATATTATCTCCTACCATATTAGATCCTAGGACAAAAATGATGGTTCCAGAAATGAAACAACTTTTTCCCCAACTCCCATGCACTTGGATATACTGATTATTTTCCCCCCAGTGTCGTGAACTTTAATCGTAACACCTTTTACCTGTGGACATTAAGCTTATGCTATTAACTGGTAAAGAAAAATCATAATTCTTGTTTACTTAACAAGACAATAATGTGGACAAGTGGGAAATAAAGGTAAATTTAAAATGAAAAAGGAGTTAAAGGATGTGATTTGTCCTTTGTCAACCTTTTCAACAGTACAGAGTTTAAAACAATCCAAGATCTGTTTTGTGTAAATTTCTTACTACCTTTAATAACTTAATAGCATAATTGGGTGCACAGTTTCTCCCTGTTCTGGCAAGCTGTCACAAGACTAGAATCTTTGTCTCTTCTAAAACACTGTAAACATCGTTAAAATGCCAAAACCTATAAAGCACTTTTATGAAGTAATCTGCAAATTTTATGGACTTAATAAGGCCACAGCAAATTTTATCCTGAGCTACCCGATACTGCATTTCCATTCCATTTTATTTCATTCATTCATTCATTTGTTCTTTCATTAATTCATTCATTGCTTATCCTCTATGGAGTCTATGTATGAAGGTTCATGTGCTTGACTCTTAAAGTCTGTGTAGATATTAGACCAAGAAATAAAAAGGAGTAGTTTAGAAAGTAATAAACACAAGCATAACAAGTAAATATCCCACCTATACTTTTTAAATGTAAGAGCGCTAAAGAAGAAGGAAGGAATGCAGCAAGATGGTGATGAAGGATCCTCAGTGATGGAAAACATGTTTGCAGCTCTATCTCTTGGAGCTGAAAAGTGAGGTCACATGTTACTACGGTCAAACTTAGCTGCTAAATATCAATAATAATTAGAATAATTTCAGCAATACTTAGAACCCGTGGAATAACCACAGAAGTAGAGGTGTAAACCGGGGCAAGCCTAATATGACAATATGTACTGAGAATAAAAGTATTCATATAATTTGAGTTAATGATAGTAACAAAAAATCTTTTCCAAAGAAATAATCAGAGATTCAGATGACAATTTACTATAAAGACATTTGTCACAGTGTTAGAACAAAGCAAAAATTGAGGTAATTTAAATATTTTATAGTATAGGAATATTTACATAAATGTGTACTTTCACGTAGTAGAATCTTATGCAGCCTTTCATGTAATAGAATCTTAAGCAGCTGTTAAAACAAAATTTATGAAGAAATCTTAACGACGTTGGGAAATGTTAATGAAATAATGTTAAGAAAGGCAAATGGCACACAAAATTGTACAGTTAGTACCATAACAAGTATATAACATATATGTGCATACATACACACACACACACACATACACACACACACACACACAATAAATGTTTGAAGGAAATGTCCAAATAGCAACCCTGATTATTTCCAAGTGGTAAGATTATAAATGATTGTTATATTCTGTAGCCTTTTTATAGTTTTTTAAAAAATAAATTTATTCATTTATTTATGGCTGCATTGGGTCTTTGTTGCTGTGCGTGGGCTTTCTCTAGTTGCGGCGAGTGGGGGCTACTCTTCGCTGTGGTGCGTGGGCTTCTCATTGTGGTGGTTTCTCGTTGCAGAGCACAGGCTGTAGGCACACGGGCTTCAGTAGTTGTGGCATGCGGGCTCAGTAGTTGTGGCTCATGGGCTCTAGAGGGCAGGCTCAGTAGTTGTGGCTCATGAGCTTAGCTGCTCCACAGCATGTGGGATCTTCCTGGACCAGGGCTCCAACCCGCGTCCCTTGCATTGGCAGGCAGATTCTTAACCACTGTGCCACCAGGGAATTCCCGCCTTTTTTTTTTACAGTTTTTATATTGAACATGTATCGTTTTTACAGTCATGGGAAAAATCAATTCATAAAGATAGCTCTCTTTTATAAACACATATTCTGCCCACGAAATTTTCCTAAAAGTACCGGGTGGTCACAGCACTATGGTTTTGACAAGAAATGCCTTCTCCACCCTTTACTCTTCCAGAGCATCTCTTTGTCTCTTCACGACCCTGCAGTAGACCCTGTGTCGTGCCCTTAGAGTTACTCCACCTCTCGAGATGAATCTAAGCCAATCCTGGGCCTCCACCCACTCACCCCTCCTGGCAGAGCTGCATGCAGAACTGAGCAGGTCAGTCAATTCAGGACAAAAAGATACATGGAGTAGTTTACTCAGGGTAACTGGGGAAGTGAAGGTGGTCATTTTTCACAAAGAACAGGGACAAGAATGCAGGCAGCCATCCTGTGAGTGGAGAGGGACTCAGCCTCTGCCATAGACAGCAGAGCAAGAACTTGAGCCTCTGAGAGAATTTTTGAGAAACCGAATTTATCAACCCTGAAGTTGGTCCTACCTTTAGTCTTCCTGTCCTGTACATAACATGGCTTATATTTAAACCAATTTGAGTTGGAAATTCTGTTATTTTCTGATGGATGCACAATTATAATTTACTCTCTAACATCAACCACCTTCAGTCCCCTAATCATTCATGGAGAGAACTAATGAAGGACCAGTATTCACAGAACTTACTCTTGATGATTTATCTTTCATTACATCTGCATGGAAATTACATGCCCAACAGTAGTTTCCTACTCTCTCCCTGTAAACTCTAAACTTTTTTCATCATTTTGTTATGAACAATTTCAAACACATACATCCTCTATCTACCCATCAGTTGATCTTATCTTTTTGTTCCATATTTTAAAGAAATCCTCCCACCTCCTCACGATCATCAAGGATCAACTCAAATTCTACTGACTTATTAAATATACTATTGTCATTTACCTTTCCACGTATCCACATCTCTTTTCTTGTGCTACTTGGTAAGATCCTTAAAGAAAGATGTTGCCGGGGTTTCCCTGGTGGCACAGTGGTTGAGAGTCCACCTGCTGATGCAGGGGACACAGGTTCGTGCCCCAGTCCAGGAAGATCCCACATGCCGCAGAGTGGCTGGGCCCATGAGCCATGGCCGCTGAGCCTGCGCGTCCGGAGCCTGTGCTCCGCAATGGGAGAGGCCACAACAGTGAGAGGCCCGCATACCGCAAAAAAAAAAAAAAAAAAAAAAAAGATGTTGCCTATATTTGTGCTGTTTGCAACACCTAACACTCCATGTGAATGCCTACTGTCAATAAATAAGTAAAACTGAAATGAACTTCAGTCACTAGAATACACTGGATTTTGGTGATTCACTGTATTTTCATGGCAAAACAAAGACACAAATGGTATTTCAATGGACTACAAACTCTGGGCATGACATTTGTTATAATTATCATGGTAATGTTTTTCTGCATCAAACTCTATAAGCACGTTTTTCTTTCTTTCCCCCACCCCCTATGAAATTGAACTGGGCAGGAAGCAAATTTATACAACAAGCATCTCTTTAACAAGGGATCTAAACATTAACTCTTAGAAAAAAGAAACTACTTCTTTTTTTTTTGGTAGTCTATTTTATGAATCAAATTCCTCCTCAAAGTATTATTTCCCTTGAAAACATCTTTATGTGAAGAACTTTGCTAAGACCCTCACTTCAGTCCCATTGAATAAACAGCTAGAGCTGTACTTCAGAGCATAAGAAACTTAAGCATAAGATAGAGTGTTGCTATTGATTAAAAACAAGGAGAACTAGGTTTATTTTTTCCTTTTCTTGCACCATTCTGAAGGCTTTCTCTAAAACATTTTCTCAAGGTTACAGTCAAGCTACTGAGAACAAATGTTGTGGTACCCATGTGTGTGTATGTGTGTGTGTTGAGAGGATTAAAAAACTGAAATAATTATGCAAGTCTTTGGGTTTACAGTAAGTTGATACAGCTTCTTGTTTTAAAAGATTACCTTAATTTATATTCAGCAGGTCTTAAAGTTTTAGGAGTGTGTGTTTCTAGTAGTGGAAATGGTTGAGATAAAGCATCATTTTTTTTTTAAATAGATCTTTATTGGAGTATAGTTGCTTCACGATACCATGTTAGTTTCTGTTGCACAAAAAAGTGAATCAGCCATATGCATACACATGTCCCCATATCCCCTCCCTTTTGAGCCTCCCTCCCACCCTCCTTATCCCACCCCTCTAGGTCATCACAAAGCACCAAGCTGATCTCCCTGTGCTATGCTGCTGCTTCCCACTAGCTAATTATTTTACATTCCATAGTGTATATATGTCGATGCTACTCTCACTTCGCTCCAGCTTCGCCCTCCCACCCCATGTCATCAAGTCCATTCTCTATGTCTACCTCTGTATTCCTGCCCTGCAACTAGGTTCATCAGTACCATTTTTTTTTTTAGATTCCATATATATGCGTTAGTATATGGTATTTGTTTTTCTCTTTCTGACTTACTTCACTCTGTATGACAGACTCTAGGTCCATCCACCTCACTACAAGTAACTCAATTTTGTTTCTTTTTATGGCTGAGTAATACTCCATTGTATATATGTGCCACATCTTCTTTATCCATTCATTTGTCAATGGACACTTAGGTTGCTTCCATGTCCTGGCTATTGTAAATAGTGCTGCAATGAACACTGTGGTACACGTCTCTTTTTGAACTATGGTTTTCTCAGGTAAATTTATATTTTCTTTTAACTAATAACTTTGGTAGTAGTCAAAGACATTCATAGTCTTGTAAGAGTCCTTAAATATAGATAGCTTTAAGTTTATCTTTATTATCACTTCTCCTTCATGAGGTTTATTGTGTGACTTATTCTTTTACAGAAGTGGAAGGGGGAGAATTTACACTGAAAACATAAATGCTTGATTTTGAATAAAACATCCAGGTAAAGCAACATATATATATTTCCTAGACTCCAGACTATGGAGTAGGATGGCCAACCTCAAACCAGGAAGCTTGCTAAAAGCTGCCAGGCTGAGGAATCAGTTGATGGAAAGAAGGAAAGAAATACCAGGACAACAACCTAAGCCATATTCTTCCTTAAAGAAAACATTCCTCCATAAACTCACACTTGAGGAAAAAGGCCAAGATGCTAAACTGGAGTCAGAAAAACAATGTTCCTACCCATAAGAATTGCTACAAAGAGTTTTATTAATTGGGATCACCCATAGGTGAAATATTCCTATATCTTTGCCATCATCAGTGATAGACACTCACTATGTAGATCACTCAGTGGAAAATGAATTATCCCATCTGTCTTTAAATGTATTAACCATACAGTGATCACTCCAACACAAGTCATATATATATTTTTTTTTTTTTTTTCTTTTTGCGGTATGTGGGCCTCTCACTGTTGTGGCCTCTCCCGTTGCAGAGCACAGGCTCCGGATGCGCAGGCCCAGCGGCCATGGCTCACGGGCCCAGCCGCTCCGCGGCATATGGGATCCTCCCAGACCGGGGCACGAACCCGTATCCCCTGCATCGGCAGGCGGACTCTCAACCACTGCGCCACCAGGGAGGCCCCACAAGTCATATTTAAAAATTAGGCTGATCCTGGGCTTTATGAAAGATACCACAGACTTTCTTCTAATGAACTATTAAAATAGTCATGTCTATGATTATTTGCTAATAAATGAATAATTATAGAAAAATTGAGTGCCCTTAGTCTCTTTAACAACACATAAAATTATTCTTCAAAAGACTCATTACATTCCATATATACATATGTAATATATGTGTGTGTGTGTGTGTGTGTGTGTATATATGTATATATATATATAGAGAGAGAGAGAGAGTGAGAGAGAGAGAGAGAGAGATGTTGAGATGTTATTCTGTTAATTTAAGAAACATCATTTTGAAGGGGAAATATTTATTTACTTTGTTTTAAAATCACACTTTTTGAGGAAGCTTACATTATTTTCTTCTGACTTACAAAATACATTTCCCCGCTCCAAAATTGAAAGACAAAAACAAAACCAAAAACAAAAACAGAAGACTTCTAGTAACAAGTAAGTGGAAAGAGAATCATAACAGAAGAAATTAAACCAAATGTAACAAAAATCTGTTACAGCAAAGTAGCCAACCACAGCATGTTTAATGGTGCCTAAAAAATGATGTTATGAATTTTAGAATTTAAAGCTTGAAACACACAATTTACTTTAGAAATTACTTTAGAATAACAAACCCTAAAATTTACTTATTTTTCTTTCTAAGGTGTTGATTTTAATTTATAGCACTGTTTCACTGGTTTTCTATGAGGCAACATTTTTATCTTAATCTCTAAAAACATAGGTTTGTTTAAAATAAATACAATATAAATAGAATCTGCGAAAAGCAACACTACCAGCAATAACTGGGAAGAGTACTGAGAATAAAGTACTCAGGCAAGTATTTTCTATAAAGTTTCTAATAGCATTCCAAGATTTTCTTCTCTCTTCAGACATTTATTGAGCACCTACTGTGTTCCAGGCACTGTGCTAGGAAGGAAGGGTATGATTCTGACAGTGCTTAGCCTCCAGGAAATCACAGATGAGGACAAGATACATTCAGATAAATTACATGTCTCAAGATCCTTCAAAGGACTATCTTTTGGCTTAAAATGCCATCTGCTTCTCGGAAACTCCTGGCTGATTTAGTGGAATCAGATGTCTTCTTGAATTCCAACTCATTAAAAGCATACAAATGGTCCAAAGAGTTTTCATTCTTTTTATCTTCTGATCAAGTAGAAGCATGTCAGCTGTGGGTAATCCATCAACAACTGTACAAAACTCCCACAATTGTTGTATTTAAATTCCACTGTCTAGTGGGGGCTCACATTTCTTATTCTCTTTAGGATTCATAAGATGTTTCAAAACGGGGCCAAAGCCATTTTCCAAAAACAGTATTCTTGGCCATGATAGTTTTACAAGTTGTATTACTTAACAACAAGTTGGTTGCTTGCTTATCATTACTTCTTGCTATTCATAAGCTTAATAAAATGCTGTTTTCTTAAAAAAAAAAATCCATGCATATGCGCCAGTGAAAAGTGGGGAGATTTCCCCATCCCTTTATTTACACTGCATGTCTACACTTGCTCTGCACACATCAATAGTTTAAAGTCATTACCAACAGTTACTGTTGAGAGTGCATTAAAAGCTACAGACAATGTATATGTTGAAGTCAATCACAAGTAGTCATGGGATATATTTTAGCAGTTAATCAAATAACAATTATTCAATGACCATATGCAATCTTCAAGAAGACTATGAAAGAACTGCATTATATTATCAGGAGAGTGAAGGAAATTATAAGCTAGTATCTACTGAATGGCAGAGAAATATATCTCCAGACTGTTTTGACAGAGAAGATATACTGTCAAAATTTAACCTTTTCAATTAAAAAAAAAATAGTATGTAAAGAACAAAAGTAGCAACACAACAGAGTTCCTAAATGGGACCTAATAAAACTTAAAAGCTTTTGCACAGCAAAGGAAACCATAAAAAATACGAAAAGACAACCCTCAGAATGGGAAAAATATTTGCAAACGAAGCAACTGACAAAGGATTAATCTCCAAAATATACAAGCAGCTCATGCAGATCAATATTAAAAAAACAAACAACCCAATTAAAAAATGGATGGAAGACCTAAGTAGACATTTCACCAAAGAAGACATACAGATGGCCAAGAGGCACATGAAAAGATGCTTAACATCACTAATTAGAGAAATGCAAACCAAAACCACAATGAGGTATCACCTCACACTGGTCAGAATGGCCATCATCAAAAAATCTACAAACAATAAATGCTGGAGAGGGTGTGGAGAAAAGGGAACCCTCCTGCACTGTTGATGGTAATATAAATTGATACAGCCACTATGGAGAACAGTATGGAGGTTCCTTAAAAAACTAAAAATAGAACTACCATATGACCCAACAATCCCACTACTGGGCATATACTCTGAGAAAACCATAATTCAAAAAGAGACATGTACCACAATGTTCATTGCAGCACTATTTACAATAGCCAGGACATGGAAACAACCTAAATGTCCATCGACAGATGAATGGATAAAGAAGATGTGGCACATATATACAATGGAGTATTACTCAGCCATAAAAAGAAACAAAACTGAGTTATTTGTAGTGAGGTGGATGGACCTAGAGTCTGTCATACAGAGTGAAGTAAGTCAGAAAAAGAAAAACAAATACTGTATGCTAATGCATATATATGGAATCTAAAAAAAAATGGTACTGATGAACCTAGTGGCAGGGCAGGAATAAAGACACAGACGTAGAGAACGGACTTGAGGACATGGGGGGATGGGGAAGGTGGGACGAAGTGAGAGAGTAGCATTGACAAATATACACTACCAAATATAAAATAGATAGCTAATGGGAAGCTGCCGCATAGCACAGGGAGATCAGCTCTATGCTTTGTGATGACCTAGAGGTGTGGGATAGGGAGGGTGGGAGGGAGACTCAAGAGGGAGGGGATATGGGGATATATGTATACCTATAGCCGATTCACTTTGTTGTACAGAAGAAAGTAAACAACATTATAAAGCAATTATACTCTAATAACGATGAAAAAAAAAAAAAAAAAAGAATACGAGCTGCATCCATTCCTTGGTAACTGTTAAGCCCCTGTGTTTTTTTGAGTGTTTTTTGAGACTGAGTTTTCTCAATAGGTAAAACACATATTAAAAGAACCATTTTGCAGGGAGTGGATTAATAAATATTTCTCACATATAACCATCACTTACCCCCATCCAATCTTCATCACCATCAATAAATTCAAAAATCAATAGGTTCATATAGCAATGTGTATACAATGTTCATGCAAAGCTTGTAAGTCACAGTCATCTAAAAGAATTTTTAATAATGGATTTCAAAAGTTTTCTTTCTAAAATTCTTCTACATATTAAGCCAGTAATTAAGCCATGAAATTATATTTCAATAACTTTGTCTTTGAAATATTAAAATATCAATAGAATTTTAAAATTTAACAATTTAAGCAACTTTCCATTTAATAAAGTATTAAAAAGTTGCACTGCTTCCTGATGAAATTCTGAGTTAACTTTCTCTGCACTATCGGAGCTTGTTTCTAACTCAGAAGATTAAATATGAAATAAAATATGAAAAAGGATAAAATGGACAACAGTCTGCCAAACTTGTTACTTTCATTCCATTTCTATATTTTTGTTCTGAAATTTGACTATATAGTATAGCATGAGTATTATTTTAAGTAACGTTTCATGAATTTTAAACTTAGATTTAAATAAAAGACTCTACAGTTCACTGTATTTTTAAAGCTGATGGTGTGGTTACAGGAAAGGCATTCTTCCTAGTGTCACTGTTGTTGGTCTTTTCCAGGTAACCTGATGTGGTCAATAGAATGTGGGTAGAAATGATATTGTGCCAGTTCCAAGCCCAGGTCTTAAGAGGCATCTCTTGTTTTCATGTTTCCCTCTGGAAGTTTCTAACCTCTGATATGAAAAGATCCTGCCCTGGGTAGTTACTGACGGCAGCCTGGGCCCCAGAATGTGGAACAGATCAAACTCAACCCTCAAACCTGAAGCAGGACCACTTCAACTGGATAACAGGTGTCTAAGTGAGAAATAGTGCTTATTGTTTTATACCAATACAATTTTTGTGATGGCTTATTATGCAGCAATGGCTGACTAATACATATGTATTACTTAAAACTTTTTTCCTCGGGAATATATCTCTTATTTTGTAATATAATACTACTATCAAATAAAATTCATTTAAAAGCAGATTTTTAGCAACTTTTATGGAATACTTGTTGGGCATATAGCCATATGTTATGAGCTTAAATGAGAGAAAATAAAATCATATATTAATTTCCCTAAAATAATACCACACAAGAAAATCACCCTCATGTAATTAAATAAAGACAAAAGTAATGATACTTCTCAATTGAGAAAAGAGTGCAATCACACCCCCTCGCTGGCTGCCAAAGGAATGAATGCAGATATTGTGTTATTTTCACATTATGAAATATGAATAGGTGGTCCAGTCATGCTGAGACAATGGGAATTGTATGATTCCACCTAAACTCAAATAACAACCCTCCAAGATATTGTTAAGACTTGTTATCATGCACAGAAATACTGAGAAAAATAGAGCAATCTTTTTTTTTTTTAATTTCCATTTATCATCAACTTTGAACTACAGTATAAAGTAGCACGCATGGCTCTTCAAATAGTGCACAGTTCGTTTTATGCAATTTAAGACTGGATGTGCTATTTGGCTGTTAAAGTCTGTCCTCACACTTGTTCTGACATGCCAGCATCACTCAGGCTTAATTCAGAGTAGTTATGCCACAACAACTCTCTTGAATAATTATAAAACTTAGAAATAAGTGCATGTGACACTAAGGCCATGTGTGCTGTTTTGCGGAATGTGGTGGAATCTACAAGTCTTTGCATCTTGTGGAAACAGCAGTCTTGGTAAGAAAAGAACTCATCTGCATATCTTTAAATGGAGTTTTGCATTTGTCTGAGGTGTGAGGGAGAGTGAGGTGGTGTGTATGGAATGACTGTTATTCAAAACCAGCAAATAGTGAAAAGCTTAGGAAATGGCTGTTGCCAGTGTCAGTGAAAAATGGGAAGTGACTTAACTGAGTGATCAGCATAGTCAACAAAAGAATGAAACCCAATTAGAATTTACTGGAAGACTGCATTATAAGAACTTCCATGGAAAAGGTTTGAAAAGCAAACACAGTAGACTTAGATCCTGACTTGTAGAGCTTATGTACCTCATTAAAATTCCTAGTCAGGAGACTCAGTGATTATGAATTATAGAAAATAATTTGCATTTGAGCAAATCATCAAGGTTCCTATGGACATGACAGTTCTGGGGTGGTCCCATAGCTCCTTGCTTTGCCTCCAAAATCCCACGCAAACATTATCAGCCCCCGTCCTTCTGGAGAGAACTAGAGGAGTAGGTCACTGTCTCACCTCCTACTTTGAAGAAGGTACCAGGGTGTCAGCTCTGGTGGGTCCCCTCCTGTGTGTTCCCGGTGAGGCTGCTGCTAACAGCCACACCCGTTCTCTAAAACAGAGGCAGCATGTCCTAGTGACTCAAACACTGGCCTGGAAGATTGTTACTAACCAGAAAACTCAGATAAAGAGCGTTAGCATCTAGGAGTCTCAGTTTCCTCACCTATAAGCAAAATGAAATTTGAAATATAATGACCATCTGGGGACGACGAACATTATTTCTAGCAGTAAAATTTTAGAAATGGAATCATGGTTATGGATCATAGATTACGGAGCAGCTTCAACCAGTCAGAGACAGATTTGATTTCTCCTTCTCTGTATACAATACAGCACTTGATTTATTTTCCCTTCAGGAATAACTGAATATTATCACTGATGGGGGTGAGGGGCTGAGCAAAGGTGAATCGTCAGCATAAGAAAGAAAACATCAAATTGTCATCCTGTTCAGGATGTCGTCCTGCAGCATTTCGCGTGAGATCAACACTGAGGGACAGCTAGACACACACACACACACACACACACACACTCATATGTAATCCTCAGATTAAAGCAGGCATCTACTTTGTGATGTAGAGTTCTTTGAATGTGTATACAAACTGCCCTAATACATTTCTTTTAGAACGAAACACTGAAAATACAATACTCTCCTCAAAGGTACTTCACTTAAAATATGAGAGTCAAGTTAAAAACAGACAATCAGCCACAGTGGAGACCCTGACTTCCCCAACTTGTCATATTAAACCCAGTATATTCTTTCTTCATGGGCAGCACTCTTTATTATATGTTCTTTATTATATGTTTTCATCTTGTGTGTCTCACAGAGGGTGGAAGAAAGGTTTAGGGAAGTAAGGAGGAAGCAAAACTGTAATTAAACTCTAGAAGAGGGAAGTGAAGTACTTCCTATTTCTCCTTATTTATTTATATATTTATTTACTTTTGACAGCACCATATTTGATGATATTACAATTTGAAGTTCTCAGAACTAATGGCTTCTTACACTGAAGACCTTGTACTTCCTTTACTCCACCATATCCACAGCAAAACTCTCTGGGACCTGAAATTCATGTTAAGCCTTCCGTGGAAACTTCTAATTTACTCTCCTAGTGTACTCTATAACTAGATACACTTGCTTTACCTGCAAAGCCACTTACCCTTCTCTTTTGACTCAATACCCATTCTATAAACAAATCCTCAACAAAACCAAATAGGCAGAAAGAGCCGTACCAGGCTAAGAGCCATGGAAAAGGCCTTATTTTTCATCCCACAGAAGCAGACCTTGAGACAAGGATGCACATGCGACTGATCTACTTGGAGGGTGATACCAGGAAACACCAGGAGGGGAGTGAGGGAGTGAGACAGGGGAGGGGAAGCAGCCAGTACAGGGTGTGTCACCAAGCACAGGGCCACCGTGGGCAACGCCAGTGCAGTCCCGCTGGGGAGCTCTCGGGACAGTGGAGGATACACGTGTCAGAGCTATCCTGGTGGAGGGGCAAGGACTCCTGGTGGTCCCCTGAGTGATGTCTCCTGAGCGTTTACTCTCCAGCACTTGGGTCTTGCTGGTGTGCGGGCAATAGGCTCCCATTGCCAGATAGAAGCCTTCAGGCAGAGTCACAGCTATTCTTGGAAACAGATTTTCCAGGTGAGTGCCAAGGGCGTGGGCAGGGCACTGACAGCATCCTGAACATTGAGGAACAGAAGATGTCTTCATAGTTGATTCTAGCGGCCCAAAGAAGGAAATAATCCAGATACTCAAGTCTACGGCATCGCAAGCATCAGGGCCTTTTACACTACACGCTGTAAAGACATTCTGCCCCACCTCCACCAGCGATTTCATACCATTTTGACTTTTACTGGGTTAAATTCTCTGAGCTTTCACCCATACAGGGTGCTTGCTACTCAATTTTAGCAGCTACAGCCCCACACGAGCTAAAATCACTGTATTTTAATGAGGCCAAGCTTTGCGAGCTGGCTTCATTGTGTATGAACTTCCCTCTCAGATGAGATGCTGGTTCCCAACAAGTTCCCAGTACTCACAGGAACACTGCTCCTGTACACCTGGTCGTTCTGTTCCAAGGTAGACACATCAACTGCTCAAGTTTACCTGCAGCGAGGGCACGTGGGCTGTTGCATCAGGCAGTGAGCCACTTTGAAGGTGGGCTGGCTCTAAAAGGGAGCTTGGATGTCAGCTGAGCTGGGCTTCGGGAACGCTCTGACCTTTAGCACATGAAGCTCTGGGATAAGGGATGGGTTATCATTATCAGACCTTCTACAGTTGGGGGAGAAGCTGGAGAAATGAAGGCACCGGGGTTGGGGGTGGGGGGTGGGGCGGAAATCCGGGAAGTCACTACACAGTGAGTCTGAGAAGCCAGGCAGGCCCACCACCGGAAGAGGGCTGAACAGGAAGCCTGGTGGTCAGGGAAGCTCACTCCAGCCCAGCTGCGGCCTCTGTGGGCCTGCAGTCAGGCCTCTGGAGGTGGGCCTCAGGCCATGCTTGATCAGCAGGGGAAGCGAGTAGAAAGATGAGCAAGATACAGAGGAGATGAGAGCGAGGACGGGCAAGGCCTTGGCGACGTCTCTGTGACTGTCACCACATCTGACAATGACAACGTTCAGAGAGCAACGGCTGCTGCATCACTTCTACCATCTAAATTCCTCTTTTAGACAATCAGAATCATCCAGGGAAGGGGATTCTGGGAAATGTAGTTCCAGCTTAACCACGTTACACACAGTACTCAGGTTTCCTGTAATCGATTAAGGAGAGCAATGCTAGCTACTGCCTTCACAAGGATGTAAAATGAATATCACAAGGCATTTTGGATATGCATGGATTCATCTTTTTCTTCACATATTTTTACTAGAATATTTTGCACTCTTGCTGGGAGAGATGGGAGCAGTCATTTATATTTGCCTCTAGTCTATAACAGATAGGAAGATGTTTTAATATTTCTAGTTTATCTTCTTTTTCTAACTTAGAGTGACACACCACAGGCTTTAGGGAGACTTTATTTTAATTCATTGAAAATAAATGACTTAGCTAACATTCATTTTTCCTTCTTGGCTACATGAAATTGGCCAGCCAAGGAAGTGGGGCTAGAGGCAAAGAGCTTTAAAAATGTTTCTCTTAAGACATTCTGTTCTGTTACCAACTTTCTGTGTGACCTTGAGAAGTCACATGAAGCTCCTATCTGTTAAGTAAAAATACTCAGCATTCAACCTTGTAAGGAATAATGAGTCAAACTGATTGGAACGGACTTTGCTCAGAATAAGCCCGATAAGAATAGAAAGAGGGGATAAACTATTCCATTCCAAGGTAGAGCTGCCTCTTTAAAGGTCCCCCCCAAAACAAAATTCTACTACCTTTGCAATGGAAACAATGGTTTGCTCTAATAATCACTGCTATTAAATATTGATAGCCCACCTCAAAATACATTAATTGCCAGAATCCAGGTAATCATGATGTAATTTCAGGATTCCTTTTATTACGTTTGCAATTCTAATGCTGTAGACATACAGTGGTGACAGATTAGCAATATTAGAATTTAAATTTGGGAAAATCATTAGATAATGGGACCACAGATAACCACATGAGTCACTCATCAAATGTTCATAGATCATCTACTATCTAAAACTTGTGTTTCTAGATACTGACTGAGATGCAGAAAAGGTTATTTCTTTACATCCACTGTTTGTTATGAGTTTATGCTCTAGTTGGCTTAAAAAACTTTATCACATGCAGGTACTAGTACAATCTTTTTTTTTTTAATGTAGTAAATGTTTAATGTTTGAGTCATGTTTGCGGACAGATAGTTACATAAAAAAACAAAATAAAATAAATTTACAATCTATATCAGTTGGCCATGAAGGCCTTTTGGGAGGTTATATTTGTGACAAGGTATTTGACATGGACAAAAAATATTACCCTAGTACTAGAACATAGCACAATAAAATATACACATTTGGTTGGCCCAAAAGAGCAGACAACCTTAAAAATTTAAAATATTTAAATTCCGTCTTATAACCATGATTTAGTTTTCACTGAGTTATTCCTTGATTGATTCCAAAACAAACCAAACAATAAAAAAAAAACCTTAAGGTTGTCTGCTCTTTTGGGCCAACCAAATCTGTATATTTTATTATGCTATGTTCTAGTACCAGGGTTAGAGTTGCCATAGTTAGCAAACAGAAATACAGGATGCCCAGTTAAATTTGAATTTTAGCTAAAAATGTATAATTTATTTTAGTTTAAGTATGTCTCATATAATATTTGGGGTATACTTATGCTAAAAACTTTTTCATTATTTATCTGATATTCAAATTTGATTGGGAGTCCTATATTTTATCTGGTAGTCCTATTCACAAAGAAATAAATGCCTATTAAAATAGAATACAACCGCCCAGGTCAAAAGAACTTTGAGGGACAGATCGACAGTTGTGGGGTCTCTGAAGAAACCCTAAAAGGCTAAAGCCAGCTGTCAGGGAAAGACTTTTCTACACTCCTTAACCTCTCAGACCTTCCTTCCTCCCTCCGGTAAAATTACAAATTTCAGTTTTCAAGCTACTGAAGGAGATGGAATGATGGGCATAAAAAGAAAATAGAAAGACTGTGCTCAACCGTAGCAGCCCCCAGACAGAGTGAAAGAAAGAAGAGTAAACTTTAAACCCAATTTGGGGTTTTGAGATACATGACTTGATATTGTAAATTCTGAACTGGCACTGTGATTGTCCTATTGAGTGTTGCTAGGATATTTTATTATCTAAGAGTCAGCAGAAAAGTCATGGGAGAAATCAGGTTTTCATCTAAGGGCAGGGCAAGAACAATCACACTGAAGAAAATGTTAGGGGCCGTGAGAGACCAAACAAAAAAAAAAAAAAAAAAAAAGAGCATTCTGATTCGGATTTTGTCCATTCTGTCCCATGAGTCCTGCTGTTCACCAACTTTTAGGTTGCAAGACCATAGGAAGAGAGGGGAATTGATAAGATGAGTAGGGAATGGTAGTTAATGGACATATAGCTGTCTTAGTCACACCCAGACACCTACTTTCTAAGTAAACTTGCCCTCACTATGGAATGTCATGGCCTAGCTGAACGTCCCACAGTGTAATGTATGCAAACATATACACTGGAATATGGTTGGTTTCACGATGGGAAAGGATTAGGAGTTACCTGCGGGAGAGGCCTCCTGAGTAGAAGGTCACACATGGCCTCTGAGAAACTGGCCAACCCTTGAGGTGCAGTCCAGCCAGCTCATTAGACCATAATAAGCCAAATAAGCCAGAATATGCCTGATTTCTGAATTATTCTGGTGACCACAGACAGGGGAACATCCCATCTAGTGATGGGATTCAGAACTTTATAACCAAAGAAAAATGTTTACTTTACACTTGCTTTTCCTGTCATTATTATCTAAAAGTATGCAGAAAGTAATCTATATCCCTGAAATAAAATGGACAGAATCAGATTGACACACTACACGCCCATACACCTTATCATGTGGGGGAAATTTATGTCAGTACAACTAGATTGCATTATTTTTAAAGCTTGGTTATGTGTTTGTAATTTATTATTATTCATAGTACTGTATCATGGCTGGTGCAAACACACATTAAAAAAATAAAAGGTATGTTAGGGTATAAGATGAAACACAGAAGTCTCCTACTCACACACCCTGGTATCTATTCCATTTCCTTCGCCAGAGGCAACCACCTTCAATGTTTCCTGTTTGAGGTTCTTCAAGTAACCACATAACCCTCTATGATGAACTTAGTTTTCTAATTCTTGCTTATCTTGTCTCCCATTAAAAAAAGAAAAAAAAAAACTCATTTTTACCATCCCCATCTTAGCCCTACCTGTTTCTCTTGATATTTCAAAGTTATATTATTATTTATCTTCTTCTTTGTAATGATTATGCATTTCAATTTTATACACACACACACACACACACACACACATATATACCCCTCTGCTGTTGCAGCAGTTGCATGTTCCACTTCAAAATCTCTTTCAGCATTGTCATTTACTTTACATTTTAAGTATTTAAAATATTTAAATTCTGTCCTATAACTATGATTTAGTTTTCACTGAGTTATTCCTTGATTGATTCCAAAACAAACCAAACAGTAAACAAGTGTGTGTGTGTGTGTGTATGTGTGTGTGTATATACACATATATATACACAAACATATCATCCTTTTGGTTCTGAAACAGATGGCAAAAAATATACCCAAGCAAAGAATAACTGATACCAAAAAAAGTTCTAAAAATTACTCTGTTCACTTGGACATAATTAATGCAGACAGCCATTTGCAGTCACAAACTAATTTTTCCCCAACTAAACAGATTAAATCTAATAGTAACATTAGTTAAATCAGACAGAAATGTGGGTCCTCTTGGCAGGTCTTTAAAATCAGGTTTCAATTATTATTAAACTTCTAAAATGACCAAGCCTGGAAAGGAGATATTCAGACGTATGAAAAAGTGAAGAGTTTTCTCAGCATCTGAACCAAATGGAACAAAAACTTTGTTCAACCATAACTTTACATTCCATAATGGAATCACCTCATAAAAGAATAACTTCCAAATCTTGACCACACTTTGAGTCAATAAAGAGTTGTCTTGGGCTTCCCTGGTGGTGCAGTGGTTGAGAATCTGCCTGCTAATGCAGGGGATACGGGTTCGAGCCCTGGTCTGGGAGGATCCCACATGCCACGGAGCAACTAGGCCCGTGAGCCACAACTACTGAGCCTGTGCGTCTGGAGCCTGTGCTCCACAACAAGAGAGGCCGCGATAGTGAGAGGCCCGCGCACTGCGATGAAGAGTGGCCCCCGCTTGCCACAACTAGAGAAAGCCCTTACACAGAAACGAACACCCAACATAGCAAAAATAAATAAATTAATTAATAAACTCCTACCCGCAACATCTTCAAAAAAAAAAAAAAGAGTTGTCTTTATTATAATTTATAAATAAGTATGCATTCCACCTTACAAGATGGATGAATTTGGTTTCACCTTCAAATGCCTCCCCTTCCTCTGAGATACATGATTAGATATATAATTAGATATATGATTTAGTTTTGAAGCCTAAGCAACCTAGGCTTCAAAACACTTTGCAGAGCCATCAATTCACTCTTTTTCAAAGTGTGCAATGATTGAATTGATCAAAATTGACATTGAACTACTAATCAGTTAAGAGAAAAATACAGAAACAAATTGTGTGCTATTCAAAATACTTTAATAAAACATTTGCTTTTAAGCCAATGTGCTATGCTATATTAAGGGTGCTTTTTAGTCAGCACCAGACAGAAGTCAAGTTGCCTCCAAGTTAATATGCATTTTGATCCTGATTTGGAAGCAGGGGTAAATGGCAGGTCAAAGAGAGGCATTAAAAGCTCCTTTCATATGATTCTCAGTGCTCTAGAGCACAGGGCAGAGGTAGAAATAAAACTACACTAAGAGTATTCTTTAAGGATTTCTGTGGTTGGTTGGTTGTGTGGGTTTAAAAAATATACTTAGAGGCAAGAAGGCTTCCATGGTATGAAACACCATTGTATCATGTAGAAAAGGTCATATCATATAGTTATGTTCTGTAAGGTATGTTCAAACTCTGTGCATCTATTATACTCTTCATCTCAAGAGGTGACCAACTATCCCTTGACTATATCCAGTTGCTCCCCAACAAATTTAATTTGGCTTGTGCATTAAAAATAAAGTTTCTGATTTTGTTTCTAGCTTTAAAAATCAAAAGCACACATATAAGTATTGTGGTTTCTTAACTCTCTTGAAAAATCATATTTGCCCATGCTGGGATGGAATTGGTGGTGAGAACAGTGGATTTCAGTTCAGCTCAGTTGCTGCCTTTAGAAAGGCATGTGCTTTTCTGGTGGCAACAACTGTCTCTCCTCTTTTCTCTCCTTCTCCCTCTCCCTCCTTCCTTCCCTCTCTCTCCTTCTCCCTCCTCCTAATGTCTTTCCTGAGCCCACATCTCTGATTTTATTAATTTATCTCCCTGGTCTCTATAGGCACTAGTGTTTGCCATCCCAGGTCATAAATATTACTATTATTTCATTTTTACTTTGCTCCATAAGGACAGCAGCATATGCTATGATATCAGTCCCTGTAACATTCTCTTTCTTCTGTACATTTTTAAAAGATAGTTGAAATTGTGTTAAGTGGTAAGGGGTATTCATTTTTTTTAAAGAAAACAAAATCTTGATTCACAAATTATATAAAGCATAGTTCATTTATCCAGCAGGGTATTATGAAACCATTAAAAAGAAAAATGAGGATCATGTTCAAAATATATTGAGTGACAAAAAAAGTTGGGGGCCTCCCTGGTGGCGCAAGTGGTTGAGAGTCCGCCTGCCGATGCAGGGGATACGGGTTCGTGCCCCGGTCTGGGAGGATCCCATATGCCGCGGAGCGGCTGGGCCCGTGAGCCATGGCCGCTGAGCCTGCGCGTCCGGAGCCCGCGCGTCCGGAGCCTGTGCTCCGCAACGGGGGAGGCCACAACAGTGAGAGGCCCGCATACCGCAAAAAAAAAAAAAAAAAAAAAAAAAAGTTGAAAAACATTATGCATAAAAATATGCTTTTCTGCTTATTCACAAGGAACTTTTTTTTTTTTTTTTTTTTTTTTCCTGTACGCGGGCCTCTCACTGCTGTGGCCTCTCCCGTTGCGGAGCACAGGCTCCGGACACACAGGCTCCGCGGCCATGGCTCGCGGGCCCAGCCGCTCCGCGGCATGTGGGATCCTCCGGGATAGGGGCACGAACCCGTGTCCCCTGCATCGGCAGGCGGACTCTCAACCACTGCGCCACCATGGAAGCCCCACAAGGAACTTTTAACAGTAGATACCTCTGGGATTGGGAATGTGGGTGATGGGGAAGTGTTAGGCTGAAAGATTTTTGCTAACCCGTTCACCCTTCTTTCCTGTGTAGGTTTACCATCAGCATAAATTACCTTTAAAATCAAGAACAGTTTTAAGTTCCCCAAATGAATACCATTTAAAAATAATATCTTATATGTATGTGTATCACTTTGTTTATATACCATTTTCAAATACATTATCTTCTAATCTGGTCTTTATAATAACCCTGTGAGGTAGGCACTTAGATAATACACAAAAAAGAAAGGATTCATCAATGTACATAAGGTCATAGAGCCAGGGAAATGTAAAGCCAGAATCACACCAGTCTGACAGAGCATCCACTGTCTAGATCACTGCTGGTCATCACAGCAAAGGACACATCTTGCATTGCCATGAAAGCCTTGGCAACTTTTACTCACAATTCATTGGCCAAAACTGGTCATGTACTTTATCCAATCACAAGAGCTCCAGTAAACTTCCATATAGCACCCAGAATTGGAGACGGGGGTTGAGGGAGAGAATAAATGGTAAACCAAATGACTGATAGCCCCATGTGTCTAACTCCAGGTCTCTCATAATAAATCAATATAACTACATGAATCTCTGAGTGACTCATATTTAGAATAACACTTTCATTTAAAACTACCCTGTTACAAATGAGTTAAAATATTTAGAGAATGTGTGTGTGTATCATACTCATTTACCTTATATAACTATGAAAGTGTCCTGTCCAGCTGTTTTTTTTTTTTTTTTTTTTACTCACATTTCATCCGATTATTGTAGCCAGTAAGCTTTGTCCTTCAGTCAGTGGGAAGAAACACTGAAGTTGAGCATCTCAGTGGCCACTTAGCCACATCAAGTACAGATTATTAACCGAAGAGAAAGCCAGCTGCAGCCTGTAGATAGCTTACCACACCGCACAGTACATACTATAAACAAGTATCTCCAAACATTCACAGGCTCTTAACCTCAATCACGTATCCTTAATCAGATGTCAATTTCAGTAGCAAATTTTCTGAATAATGATGATGTAACATCCATTAGTAAATAGGAGACATCAATTACATTAAATATCATGCTTGGGCTGCCAGATAACCGTGAATAAAACACACTGATAAACAATATGCTTTTCAGCCAAGGGCAACAATGAAAGCAGTGAGTTACCAAAGAGACATACAGAAAGATGTTCTCCTTTAGGAATGGCAGAGCAGCTGTTAATCAGATGTAAGTAAGTGAAGTATAGCTGACAAAATTTTACAAATAGCAGGACCAAAAGTTGAGAGTAATAAAATCGTTTTCAGAAAGGAAGCATATGGCAAGATGAGAAAGTTATGAGATATAAGACCTGAAATTGAGTAACTTATTGTACAATCCAGGTTGGGAAAGGAGATCGGTAGACCAGTTTGGCATATGTTATGATAATCTAGAGTGAGTGGACTGTGGCCTGGGATAACAAGAAAAAAAACCAAACCAAACCAAAAACAAACAAACCAAAAACACTGGATGGGAGAAGCATGACATTAAGAGTCATTTCAAAGGAAGAATCCAGGATTTGGAAACAGTGGATGTGGACAGTCAGAGAGAAAAGTGCAAAGATCAATACAAAAAGGACTAATTCCCTTCCCCACACATATGAGCATGTGTGCGTGTGTGCACACACAGACATAACACTTGTTTACTGGGACTCAGCATATCACAGACAGAAAGAGACAATCTAAAGCGTTTTTGTTTTTCCCTGCTGGCTGGAGTAAGTCTCAAGTTTGATCTTGGTCATACTGAATCTGAGATGGTGAAGGGCCTGGAATGGTTTTTTGAGACCGTTCTTTTTATAGAACTTGTGCTCAAAGAGAGAGCATGAGGTCAGAATTACAGCGTTAGAAGTCATCCATGGGGGAAGGTTCAGAGATAGGTTTTTAAATTACTCATAAATAGGTTGTCTTTCACTACAAATCATCTCATTTGGACTTTTTGTATTGGCATTTTTAATTTCTGTTTTAGGTAGCATTATCTGACCTCATTCTGGGAGTCTGAGAAGGCCTGAAAGATTAAAACCATATGAAACAGAAGAGATAAAGGGGAAGGTGTTTAAATGTATGATTCATTTAAGTGAGCAGTTGAAGTCTTGAGAGTAACGATAATTTCCAGAAGAAAGGGCACTGAGGAGAGGACACCGAAGACAGGGAAGGGCTGGACTCATCAAATGTGCTGCTATGGGGTAACTACAGTTATTTCGGACAAAACAGACTTCAAGCCAAAAATGGTAACAAGAGACAAACACGGTCATTATATAAAAGAATCAATTCCTCAATAGTATACAACAGTTATACAAGTATTGTGGTGATCATTTCACTATATACATATGTATCAAATTCAATGTTATATGTCAATAATATTTCAATAAACTTGGGGGGAGAGATAAAAGTTTTTTAAAAATGTGCTGCTACACACACATTTGGATGAGGAGGGGCTAATGAAAGAAGAGACGCCACAGAACAGACAGGAGCACAGAACTCTCAGAAATTTTGCTCTCCTGTTCTGATGGCCCTTTTTCATGTTTTAGAATATTTTTCCAAAAAGCACTTCAAGATAATGAAGTTCCTTCAGTTGTAACAAGATCCTTTTTCACAGCTATTTTGGTAGACACTCCAAAATTGTGCTGTGTTATCAGCAAGGAAAACAAAACAAAGCAAAACAAAACACTGGTCTGGAGAGAAATCAACCAGGTGAACATCAGAATGAACCAACTGGTTTGAAGCAGTTTTGTAAAAAACAAGTTTGTGGGTCATGGTGATCTTTCTGTGCTTGGATACAGCCACATATTCTATATGTATGAACACCTGCACACATGTAATTTATGGAAGTATCAATCAGAGCATGATTGGGGAATTTATTTAAGAAGCAAACCAAGGAAGAAAGCCAGGTTTCACAATAGCTTCATCTGACACGCTGGGCCTGATGTGTTCTGAGCAGCACGTAGAAATGCCTGTAAGCACCCTTTGTGCGGTAGGTATCCAGTATGTGCCAGCAGACCCTTCACTTCTCATTCTCTACAAAGGCCTCTGGCATGGATGACACTTCCCATTGTCACAGCTGAGTGAACTTAAGGGGAGAAAAGGACAGACAAGGTCAGGGCACTCTTACAGAGGTGGGAAGGTGCCCTGTTTTATGAGGTGCTTGGGATTCCCAGGCTGAGACCCTAACCTCAGACTTTGTTGGAAGAACATTAAAAATTGAACAGAGCAGAGCTGTGTGCTCTAAGGTCTTCAGTCACCTGCGAGCATGCACCCGGGGCATGGTGAAGGCCATGATGAACTTGTCACGGATAGAACTTCCTCAGTTGTTGGAAACTTTAAATAACCCCTATTTTTTTCTCTGTTCTATGTCAGCTTAAATATTATCAGGTTCTCTTAGAAACGGGTGCACTGAGGGATTCCTTGTGCGTTCAAAGATTGTGATGGAGGAGTTTAAAAGCTTCAAGTCAGTTACTGTGGACTGTTTTGAGCCATAAATGACTGTTTTGTAGAAAATTCTTACACTGCTTCATGGTTCAGATGCTGCATTTTAACATTGATTTATTTTTAGAGGAAACTTAAAATATGCATAAATTTTATTGACTATGCCTATGGATAAACAATTGCATGGGATGTTATACCCGTTAGAGTCCCAACAGGAAACAGATGGCACTTTCAAACTGAGTCATTTGAAAGCGGTTGGTAGAGAGACAATTTACGAAGGTGTGGGAAGGGTTTAGCGAGAACTGGGGCTAGTGCCATCCCCGTGGGCTAGGAGGCATGTCACTGTCACTATCCACAAGCCAGAAAGCACAAAGAGAAGGAGCAGTTACCAGATGTGGGGACAGAAACAAAAAATAACACCTCACCTTTATTCTCCCTTTCTCAGACTTCCCGGTGGCACTACCCAACGGCCAAACCTGATATAGGAAAGAGGAAGAAAGGGAAGCCCATTGAGATGGTCCATAGAGATCATCTCCATGGGCAGAGAGAACAGGAAGGAGGTGAAGTGTGGCTTCGGGGGCAAATGGAAGACACCTAGCAGAGATGTCCTCACTGACTCAGGACAAGTGCCTGTTAGTACAGAAAACAGGGATAATCTTGATTATGGGATTGTGAATTTCAAAACCATACAGTCCTGGGGCACCAAGGCTTAGAGCTTAGTCAAAATGCCTTGGCCAGAATCAGGCATACAGACAAAGTGTTCCAGAGAAGCAGAGTGGAGGAAACAGAGCTCCCCTCTACCATCCCCATACCCCAAAACTTTTTTTTGGCTGGTGGAAAAAGCAGAAAAAAGAGGTGATAAGTGAAGGAAGATTTATAGACCCAGGAGTAGAGAGGCCTGAGCCAGTCTTCCAAAAGGAGCTACTCAGGAAGAGACAAGCCCCAGAAAGAGAATGTGAGTGTGCAGCCTTGAGACAAGGTGAGGAAACTCAAGTGGATGGAGGGGCCTGAGTGCAATATACCAGGGAGGGTATATTGCACAGCTGGAAAGCCCATGTCCTGTCCAATGAGGGACAGCACCAGCCAGCTGCATGGGGAGATGTGTGCAAGAATGCAGACACTGAGTCAATGCATTTCTAATTTTTCAAGAGACACCAGAAAACTAGATTAACCAAGTCGAACTTGCAGATTCTTAAAACTCTGTGGGCTCAATAAAACATGTCTGTGGGCCAAACTCAATCCACAGCCTGATCCTGGGCAGATGGAGTCCTAGAGGCTTGCTGGGCCCTAAACAAGGCAACAAAGCAGCAGAGAGATTTGCTAGACCTGAGGGGCCATGCAGAATGGAATGAGAAATACAACAAGGTTGACTTAGGACCAAAGAGCAGGCCAGTCCTCCCTCTACCCATCCCCTGACTCAACACCAGCTTCCAGGAATGTGATAGAACCCAGGAATGGGAAAAGAAATGCCCAGACAACTGAGTTTAAATTATTGTGCCACGTCCACAGAATCAGAACCCTAAAAGAAATGGTACTGTAGAAAAATAAAGCAGTCACCACTCATCTCTATTTCCTAAGTCCCTTCAGAAAGTTCTGGTTTTAAATTTTCAAGGCATAATCTGGGCTTCCTGTCAACCGGTTGTACCATTCTGTTGGAGGGATGTAAGCAGAGTTGATCACTAGGACCTGCTTCTCTTCTATATAACTATTGCCTTGCTGAGCTTCTACTGATGGGATTTCAGGTGCTGAGACAGGGATCCTCCTAGTTCATCCACAATCCTGTGGCAGAGGTTTGTGGGTGAAAGATGACTACACTAGATGATTCAGACTCTGGCTCCGGAGGGGCCATGATTCACTGTGGGACCTAGAATGAGATGCTTCTTCCCTACTTGGCCCCAGTACTCTGGTCATAAAATGTGAGGGTCAGGGGTCAGGCCCTAGCTGAACACTAAGGTCCCATTCCGTTGTCAGATGATGCTATAGATGGTCAGGTGGGGGCATATTGAAAATGAATGAGCAGTCCATCAATGAGAAAATACTATTATTTTTGTATAACTGATTCTTTCAAACAAATTCAGTTTTACTTTTTATAGAATGAGGTTAGTCATTTTCCTGCTTTTGTCGGGTACGTTAGAAACTGTTGGAATTTATACATTTCTTCTGCATGTTCCTTCTTTTTCAACAGTCAGCAAATTCTCTGGAAGATTGGTTATGAAAATAACCTACAGAATTTCACTTTCTATTTGTCATGGAGTAATTTATACCCCAAGGAAGCAGAACACATCCTTATTTTTTATTTTTTCTTTCACCAGTGGAAACTAAGACCAGGAACCATGTGTTTATTACTCATGATTTGGGTCTCCAAACTTTTCTGAAATCCTCCCACTAACCCTCTTGTCCCTGAATTGCTTCAAGCTCTCCAGCATTCTGGAATCCTGATAAGCATGTGTGATATGGCTCTGTACCGCATGTTTTTCTATCTTTTAAGGTCTGTTTCAGTCTATGGGACTAAAAGATCTCCATGTTAAATTATAACATTGTGTGGTATTTAACAATGAAATGTAACATTTTGATATTAAAACTCAAAGAAGCAGTGATAAGGAAATTAAGTACTCAGTGCCCAGAAGGGTACAAATCTAAAAAGAAAAAAAAAGAAAAAAAATGAAAATCATGTAAAATGTAGAAGTGTTATACTTTAAAAAAAAAAAAACCTAAACGTAGGTGTTTGTCTGACATTGGAAATGTAGCCAAAAGTGGGCACTGGGAATTCTGTTCAATATTAAGCAGATGGTAATATTATTGAGGAAATTATTTTGGCCAAGAGATGCTCTCTGGTCACTGGGAACAGTGTTATTAACAAAAATTTGTTCATGTCCTTTCTGGCTCTAGCATAATAGAATTAAGGAAAGCTACCATTTCTTGGCTTTTTCTTTCTCAAATGGAGATCATCAACTCTCAGATTCCAATTTTTAAAACCACAAAATTCACTGAAGTGAATCAACACCAAAGCTCAAATATAAAAAACAATAATAGTGTCAAGAATACATACGACAAGCCATACCAGTAAATTCGATGAATTGCAAAAATCTCCACCAAAGAATGAATTCCAAAAGTGTAAAAAATGAAACATTTCATCTACTTCAATCAATCATTAACATTCTTGGCAGACTTGGTCTTTACTCAAGGGGCTGAGTAACAGCCATAAACACACAGTTCACCTCAAGACCCGAACTTCATAAGTGGATGACAGAGTTAAAAGCCAAGACTCCAGTGTTACTTAAATATATTACAAATATTACAAATTGCCACAATGAACAGTTCAGCCCAAAAAACACTGAACATAGCTAAGAGGTTGCTCAGCAAGAAAGAAGATAAAACACCTGCTGGTCAATGCTCTTATGGGGTCAGGGAAACACTATTTTAAACCCACAGAGGAAAATTATACATGGGGCGTTGCCACCCTGAAAAGGTCAAGGAAGCAGCAACCTATGGTGGGGGATGTAACTTGAGATAAGGACCCCCTATAGACACACCTTTACCTTTGTCGTAATTGGTCACTTGAATGCCCCACTTCAGTGCAAACCCACCAGCAGAAATACAGTCCTTCAAAATCCCTGGCTACACAAGCCACATCTACTGAAGCTCACTCGCCTAGAGCCTGTGCTCCGCAACAAGAGAAGCCACCGCAATGAGAAGCCCATGCACCACAACGAAGAGTAGCCCCCACTTGCAGCAACTAGAGAAGCCCACGCACAGCAATGAGGACCCAATGCAGTCAAAAATAACTAACTAACTAATAAATAAATAAATAAATAAATCCCTGGCTAAAGGCTACAGCACTGGGATACTGGGTGGGGAATGATGACAGGGTAACAGATTAAACCATTGCCACTATGATATAAGCTATTGTCACTATGATCTAAGCAAAGTTGGGGGAGTGGAGGGAAGAAATGGACCTGGCCAAATGTACTGTTGTGGAGAGCTGCATCAGGGCACTCATAAACAATGAGAGAACCACCCCTTGGCATGGTTCCCAGCAAACAGAGTTGCCCCCCACCAATATACGAACAATGCTTCACATCCAAGAAGACCCCTATATAAACATTAGGATAATAAATGCCACTGAATGGTATTAGCAAAGACTCTGAGGCCTCTAACTCTCCAAAACCTTCAAGGACATCCAGAACTTTACAACAACTAGATGCAGATAATGTCATTCTTATATTGAAACAAAAATTACTGTTAGATTTGGAAAAAAAGGTGACCATAGAAGTATGCCTGATACAGGGTGCCAGATGGAAATATTCATTGTCTCCAATTAATTCCTCATTCTGTGCTGTCCTCTCTCTTACCCTGAGCAAGCCCTAGGGTGGCTTTCTGCTCAGTTGTCTGGCACGTTCTTCTCCCCGACTCTCCTCTCCTTCCTCTGATCTCTGGCAGTGTGGTTTGTTAGGTGGCCTGCCTTGACTAGGTCCTCAAGTATTTGTTGACCTAATTAATTAATTAAGACTTGGCTCTCTTTGACTGCATATTTGTGTGATCGAATCCCACACACAGGTGGTAATGAACGGAGCTCTATTCCACATCATCATGTTTCCTGGCCATTGCCAAACTGATTCACTCACACGAGAAAGTATCAGTACATCTCTTGTCTTCCTCAACCCAAGCTGCATCAAAAGGTGTCTTCAGAGCAGCCAACCAGGGACCATCACCTGGTCTCCAGATTGGCCAAGCCTGAGCTTGTCCTTTTGAGCTATGTGTTGGTTCCACTACACTGAACACCGATCGTAAATAACAAATGAAATATGTTCTGGAACTGCTGGGGTTTGCTCTTCACTTCAGGCACAGTAGAGTCACAGACATGGACAAGTGGCCTCTGGCCATTCACACTCATGGAGCTGCTAATAGGCTTGTCCTATATTTTACAATTTCCTTGGCCACAATTAACAACAGAGATCAGAAATAGAATGCAAGAGAAATGCACCGTTAGCCTCAAAGAACTTTTGGAAAGAATTCCTTGATGAATAAGTTGGAAGCTATCCCCAGGTTGTAAATGAAACCTCATTTACAACCAGAAGATTCATTTATGGTTTTATAAATAAGATTTTGCTACATATTCTTTTCTTGAAATGGTTGGAAAGATATGTCAATCATACTCATAACCTAGTTTGAGGTGAAAATCATCCAGAGCTATAAATGTGGTTTGAAGTCTTAACATTTCTATTTCCAGTCTCACCAAAGAATCAGTAAATGATTGGCGGGGGACGGGGTGTGTGTGTGTGTGCAACATAAGATTATCTCTTTTGTCTTAATGTTACCAGATAGGTGACAAATATTCTAAGCACTTTACATGCATTATCGCATTTACTACTCTTGATAACCTTGTGCTATAGAGATTAACACTCCCATTTTATGGATGAGTAAACTAATTAACAGATGATCAGATGATTAATACATGGTAAGGCCAACATTTGCAGCCTAGATTGTCATCAAGTATAGCTCCAAAAAAAAGTTAAAATTAAAACAGTTAAAAATAAAGGCATAGGGTAGTATCAAGGAAGGAAAAAGTGACCAAAAGAAGAAAACCCCTTCCTTTATTGTCTTCTCCTTTAGATTCTGTCCCCAGTACACTGAACAAAAAATAAATCAAAAACATTTACATATGACAGTCGTGGCCTAAGTATCATCCTAAAGAGTTGAACTACAAAAATAATCACGTGATGTCAATTTTTGCTGACAAACTGATACCAATTTTACTTGTTTAAATGACAATATTCAGAGGTAGCAAGAACAAGAAAATGGGCTTCTTGGATCCTGCTGATATGAGTGTGACTGCGTATCAAAAGACATAAAATTTTATTGAAACATTAAACCAGCAATTCTACTTCAAGACATTGCCTGAATTAAACAATTAGGCATATACAACGAAATCTGGCTCCCATGATCCATCTCCACAGCACTATGTATATGAGTGGCAGGACCAGCTTAAATGGTCAACAGTGAATTGAAGCAGATTCACAGCAGAGCTTTCTTTGCAACTGCTAAATAGATCACAAACAGATTTTGTTAACATCAAAAGGTATTACTAATTTCTGTTGGGTGAAAAAAGCAGGTTATAAAATATCATGTTTCCATTAACTATGTGCCTGTGGATGTGCGTATTCATTTTTTTTTTAAACCTCAAAATATACACGGACAAACAAAACAAATGCTGTAACTTGCTGATTCTGACCAAAAACTGTTTCACAATTTAACATCCCTTTCAGAATACATTTATGTCTTGCTAATGTCACCTCCAAATTTGGTATTTTATCATTTAAATCACCCCAACTGTATCCACGGTAGGTTAAGTCCCTCTTCGGAGCCCTACATAAGCTGAAGGGGCCAAGGGAGAAAAGCAGAG
Organism: Mesoplodon densirostris; assembly: GCF_025265405.1. Taxonomy (NCBI): domain Eukaryota; kingdom Metazoa; phylum Chordata; class Mammalia; order Artiodactyla; family Ziphiidae; genus Mesoplodon; species Mesoplodon densirostris. The sequence continues at coordinate 81,136,087 of NC_082676.1, read as the reverse complement.
CTGTGTGGGTGGATTCCTGAAGTGTTCCAGAAAGTGATCCTGCTGATTTGGCCGTCTACACCTCCAGGAGCCCAGCATGGAGAACGAGGCACCTCACCTTGTAATACCCCAGGAGCCCCCTTACTAAAGATGCTACCACTCACACCCTTACAGAGCATGTGCATTGTGAGGTCTTACAGAAAGTATATAAAATTACAACCATCACATTTGGTAGCAGAGCTCTATTGCTTCTGCAAAGTGTAATAATGTCTTCTTAATTCCCTAGGCTGGCAAGGCTCACGTAGCATCATTTATTTAAGGATATCTACATTTCCAAACACTGCTGGGTGAAAACCAGGTCCATCAATCACTGTGACAGGCTCCTTTCCTCTTGAGTTTATCTTCCTGTACATTTTGTGCCAGATTTAGTTTGCGAACTTCCAAACAGTGGAAACATGAGTCTTGTTTAATCTTCACAAATATAAAATGATGTTGCTAGACTATCATTTGCCATTTGAACCCTCATTCATTAATGAAATGTTGGTTAAACAACAGCCTATTCACCTTTTAACTGCAATACTCCCCTGCATCTGTTGAACCCTTAATGGATGGCCCATTTAAAAACACGGGGGAGATTTTATTCGTATTGCAATTTATGTGAAATGTGTCACTATAGGGATCCTTTCTCCTAAGGCGGACAAGTTTGTTTATTTTAATTTCCATTAGTGTCTGGGAAGACAAAAATGATGAATGATGATTCTTGAGCTACAGATTTCGCAAGTCAGAGGGTTACAGTGGATGTGTTTTGCTTATCTCAAGTTATTTTATCAGAAGCACAAACTACCGCCATCCCCATTACACGTGAAGACCACCTCATCTCAGCTTATGTACTGGAACTAATTTCCAAGGTTACCTCAAGTGTATGAAGAGAAAGAGCAAATAACTGCACCACAGGCGGATAAAACGAACAAAGAATATGCTAGGAAAGTGGCAAGAGGAAGAAGAGTTGGCAGGACCGTGGACTCTGCAAAATTATACTTTTTCCCAGTGTTCTTTTCTCTCCACACCATGTGACCTGGTCCAACTGAAGCGAAGGAATGAGAAAGTGCAGAGAGGCTGAAAGCTCGTCAGGGGAACAGAGAGCAAGAGATGAGTTTTCATTCCCTATCCTTGGCATGAGGGAAAACCTGTTTTTGTGTAAAGGCATAATTTTTTAGTGTGGCAAAATATACATAATATAAATTGTATCATTTTAACCATTTTTAACTGTTCAATTCAGTGGCATTCAGTACATGCACATCCTTGTACAACCATCACCACTATCTATTTCCAGAACATTTTCATCATCCCAAATGGAAACTCTGTAGCCACTAACCAATAACTTCCCATCCTTCTCTTCCCTCAGCCCCTGGTAACCTCTATTCTACTTTCTGTCTCTTTGAATTTGCTTTTCCAGGTACCTCATATACAAGGAATCATACAATATTTGTCCTTTTGTGTCTGACATTTCATTTAGCACAGTATTTTCAAGGTTCATCCATGTTTTGCACATATCAGAATTTCATTCCTATTTGAGGCTGAATATTCCATTGTATATACATGCCACACTTTGTTTATCCATTCATCTGTTGATGGACATTTGGATTGTTTCCACCTTTTGGTTATTGTGAATAATGCTGCTGTGAACATCGGTGTACAAGTATCTGTTAGAGTCCCTGCCTTTGATTCTTTGGAGAGGATATACCTGGGAGTGAAACTGATCATAAAGCAATTCTATGTTTAACTTTTTGAGGGACCACCAAACTGTTTTCTACAGTAGCTATTGAAGGTACACCTTTAAAATGTGTACTTCCAGATGGAGAGACGACCAAAAATTGACCAGTTATCCAGCAAATGTGAGCAGCTCTGACAGTGACTCTGGATAGTTCAGGCTGACATATGGATTTGAGTCTCTCTGAGACGCCTTGGCTCCAATCTGCCTGCAGGCTGACTTCCACCTGCCCACATCCAGCCCCAGGACCACACTCTGGGTTCTCAGGTGTCCAGAATTCCCTGTGAAACCAGCTTTGAATCTACTTCCAGGGCCTTCCTAGATACCTTCCATAGGTCTTCCCTCCAAGGGCAGCCCAACCCCTAGTGTGTATACCTCAAGGCCCCAGGAGTGGCTCTGGCCTGTCTTTTTTTTTAATTGGAGTATAATTGCTTTACAATGTTGTGTTACTTTCTCCTTTACAATGAAGTGAATCAGCTATATGTATACATATATACCCTCCCTCTTGTACCTGGCCTGCCTTTTGATGGAGCTGTGGATGTAGCTTGAGTGCAGGGACTGGGAGGCCCTTGCACTGTGAAAAAGAGCTGGGCTTAGCAGTGAGGGCCAGTTCTCCCCAGATACCATACTCTAACAAGGAACTCTAAGGATCCTGAGAATTCTAAATTTAAACCAGACCTCTAGATTTTGAAGGTATCTTTGTCAAGGTAGGTGGACAGAATACATTTTATTCAACAGCTTGTTAGGGTAATTTGTAATTCTGAAATGTTTAGATAGAATACGCAGGCCTCCATGTATATACTTGCACTGGAACCCACAAGAATGAAAATGGACTTATTTATCCTCAAAACAAAATTAAAAAAAAATAGATATTATCGTCACCCATTTTATGTCTGAGTAAATTAAGGCAAAAACAGGTTTTCTTTTCTATACAACTAAGAAGTGGCATGGCTATGATTAAATTAGAGTCATCTGGCCCCAGATCGCACGCTCTTAAATGACCCCAGTGAATGAACCACGGGGGCTATATTTCAGAGTTAGGACAGAGCCCTAAGTCAGGAACACCAAAATCAAATACAACAGGAATCAGGGACTATAAAAGGGCAGAGTTAAAACTATGGAAATTAGCATTTAAGGCAAGAAGTAGAAATACAATAAGAAAAGGAGATGAACAGGCCTATAATAAAATGGAATAAGAGGTGAAAATATTTCCTTTTCCTGTGAAATATTTTTCAACCCAATTAAAAATATAAAAATGAAAGAAAAGGTTGCTTTCTCCTGAATCTTTCTGGGCTCTTTCCACCCCGACCCTTGCTGTCTCCACATTTCTGAATCTGCCAAACAACATAAATCACTGTGCAAACCAAATCATTAGGGTTGCCAGGTGTTCAATTTTGAACCAGACAGTCTGGTATTTGAGTTTTCTGCCGAGGAAACAAATAGAGAAAATATCAGTGATTTTTAATTAAGTTTTGTTATTATCATGTAAAGATGAGCTTGCAGGAGAACATTCTCACTAGCTCTCCAGGCTGCACTTTACTCTGAGCCTGCTTTCCACTTAGATATCAGCCTATCTAGGCAGGCTGTTTCCAAACTGAGTGCTAAAGCAAGCTGATGAGCTTGGCTCTGAACTCAGGTTGGCATCTTCCACACACTGGCTGGGCTCCATGCAACTGTGCTAGATCATTTTCTTTTACTGATACCTCCAAAACTCCTGCAGCAATTGGCAGAGTTCCCTGGGTATATTTAAAAAATAATAATGAAATAAATACGTAAATAAATACTCAGAAGGACATTGAAAATGGAGGCAAATGAGCCATGGATTAAGAGAATCCTGAGTTGAGTATGTCCGTAAGTCTAATCACGCCCGTTGAAGAGGAGAAAACAGCAAAAATTGTTATTCCATCATTTACAAACAAACACAATTATCCTTAAGTAAAATTCTGTTTAAGACCCAAATAAAGATGGCTCCAGTAACATAAAGTTAGATTGGTGTGGGAATCTATGATAAGAGAATAGTTAGAAATCTTTACATTTTGAGGAAATCAAAATTTCCTTATTCTGGGACTTCCCTGGTGGCGCAGTGGTTAATAATCCGCCTGCCAATTCAGGGCACATGGGTTCAATCCCTGGTCCGGGAAGATCCCACATGCCATGGAGCAACTAAACCCATGTGCAACAACTACTGAGCCTGCACTCTAGAGCCCACGAGACACAATGACTGAGTCCGCCTGCCACAACTACTGAAGCCCACGCGCCTAGAGCCCACGTGCCTAGAGCCCGTGCTCCGCAACAAGAGAAGCCACCGCAATGAGAAGCTTGCGCACCACAACGAAGAGTAGCCCCCGCTCGCCGCAACTAGAGAAAGCCCGCGTGCAGCAACGAAGACCCAACGCAGCTGAAATTAATTAATTAGCTAATTAATTAATTAAAATTCAAAAAAATTTTTTCCTTATTCTTCTACCCCTTTTTCTTCCTATTTTCTCCTCTTCCTCCTACTTGTTAAGATTCACAGTATTAAACCTTCTCAGTTTTCTCATTTGAATGTGGGTATACATAGTAGCCTCAAAGAAAAATTTTAAGGATTAAGTGATGAATAATAATAATTATTATTAATAATTGTAACTATTAATAATATACTAATAACTATTAACATATTATTAGTTGTAATTATTAATAGTTATTAATATATTGTTAATAATAGTTATTATTATTATTAAAATATCTAGAATAGGGTGGATTTCAACAAACCTCTTTGGTATTAAACATAGTTCTTCTAAACATAGTTCTGTGACAAAATAGGTGGGAGATATAAATCTAATTAAAATTTATCTGCAATAAAAGTCCCCACCTCTAAGGGCCTACAAGGTGCCAGGCACAGTGTAAGGCAGTTTACATGCTCCTATAATCTTTGCAACAATTCTAGGATGTGCCAATAGTAATGAATTATACTTATCGAACACTCCTATGTTAAATCAGCCCATCCTCACAATAGCCCTTTGAAGGTGGTAGTACAATTATCCCCACGTAATCCCACTTGAAAACTGTGAGAAGTGATCACCCATGTGCTCCTCCAGGGGATGAACAAGGAGGGTGACTAGCCTGTCCTGCACTGATTTTATGTAATGAGGAAAGGACGCCTTCACTGGGCAGACACACCCATGAGCCAAGAGTGGTGGCTGGATTCCAACCTAACCTTTCTTCCTGGGGGCCTCTGTGAATGATGGCCCTGAGTAAGGCTTCGCCAATTTCCCAGAGATGGAAATATCCATTGAGAACTCAATATAAGTTGTAACTGAAAATATAAGTTGAATGAACTTATATTTCCAATTACAGTGGTTCAGAGGATTTCTTGGGATTCCAGCTCAAAGCTTTTCCTTCTAGAGCTACCTTCTTAACACTCTGTGCCACCTTCAGCAAATGACAGTATCCTAAGTCCTGAAAATACATGAGGGCACAAAAGCCAGACCTGGGCATGTAGTCAGTACACATCCTCCAGGGACCTCATAAAAGTGACCGATTAATTGCTGCTTTCTTGTCATTATGGAGAACCGAGCTGTCTTATCTTTTTTAGAAGATATCACCAGTGTCTGCAGGAATGCTCTGAAACTGTGCTGTGGATGTCTGATTTAAAAATCAAGTGTGAATGAGACTATCACATGAATACAAAACATATTCATAAAGTGTATAGAATATTCTTCTTCAAATATCCTCTCTAAAGTAAAATTCCATAAATTAAGTCCCATCCAACTTTAATGATACAAGATAATAGTCTACCACCAATAAAAACGTCAAAAAATATTGGAAACAATGAAAAGAAAGCCTGGGAATGGAGCTTTTTTCTGCTGTTAGATCTTGGATACTTCAGACTGTGAATTGATATTTAATGTGCAGTTGCCTACATTAGTAGGAACCCTGCAATTATAGGTTGATTAGCTAAAATGTTTGTCATGTTTTTGTAACACAGAGATAAAACCAGTGTTGTATATAGCACCACATATTAATAATGGTCTCATAATTACTATGGCTGTCCATATTCAAGATAATTCTTCAGTGATAAACACCACAAAAATGCTATTGGAATAATTTAGGATGGATTATATAATGCAATAGTTATTCCTGATAACTTTGCTTGGTTTCATATAAAGTAGCAGATTTGTGAACCTTTATATTTTTTTCTTTAATTAATAGACTTTTTAAACAGTATAGTTGCTATACAATTATATAAGTTACAGGTATACAATATAGTGACTCACAATTTTTAAAGGTCATACTCCATTTATAGTTATTATAAAATCTTGGCTATACTAGACTTTATTTTTTAGAGCAGTTTTTGGGTTACAGAAAAATTGAGCAGAAAGTAAACAGAGTTCTCATACTCCCTCTTCCCACTGCATTCCCTGGCCTAGTTTCTCTTATTATTAACATCTTGTATTAGTGTAGTACATTTGTTACAATTAAAGAACTGACGTTGACATGTTACTATTAAACTAAAGTCCATAGTTTACATTAGGGTCCACTCTTTGTGTTGTACAGTTTTACGAGTTTTGCCAAATGCATATATCCACCTGGACAGTATCATACAGGATAATGCGCTGCCCTAAAAATGTCCTGTACCCCATCTATCTAACCTCTCCCCTGCCTAATCCCTGGCAACCCCTGATCTTTATTTCTCTCTCTGTAATTTTTCCTTTTCTAGAATGTCAGACAGTTGAAATCATGCAGTATATAGCATTTTCAGTGTGGACTGTTTCACTCAGCAATGTGCAATTAAGGTTCCTCCACGTCGTCTCATGAATTGGTAGCTCATTTCTTTTACTGCTGAATAAGCTTCCATTGCATGGATATACCACAGTTTGCTTATCTATTCACCTATTGAAAGACATTGCCTCCAATTGTTAATTATGAATAAAGCTGCAATAAACATTTGCGTGTAGGTTTTGTATGGACGTGAGTTTTCAACTAATTTATGTAAATACTTAGGAATGTGGCTGCAGGATTGCATGGTAACATGATGTTTAGCTTTGTAAAAAAAGCTGCAAACTGTCTTCCAAAGTGGCTGTGCAATTTTGCATTGCCCGCAGCAGTGAATGAGAGTTTCTGTTGCTCCACATCCTTGTCAGCATTTGGTGTTGTCAGTGTTTCGGATTTTAGACATTTTCATAGGTATGTAATGGTATCCCACTGTTGTTTTAATTTGTGACTCCCTAATGACATACGACGCTCAAGCGTCTTTTCGTACGCCTGTTTGCCATCTGCATATCTTCTTTGGTGAAGTACCTGTTCAGATCTTTGCCCAGTTTTTAATTGGGTTGTTTGTTTTCTCACTGTTGGGTTGTCAGAGTTCTTTCTATATTTTGGATAGCAGTGGATTTGTTCTAGATGCTTATCCTCTAATGGAGATATTAAGTGGGGAATGTGAGAAACTGTCAGTCGACATACATATGTGTCCAGTACTGTGCCGGTGAGTCTCACTATAGAGATAGCAGAGCCTCAAAGTCAATAGAGCCTAGAAAAAGCCAAATGTACAGGTTTATTTGGTTTGAGAGGGGGAGTAGCAATATAATGATATTTTATCCCTAGACATTTAGCTAGACTACAATTGTAAACCTTCCTTGCAGTGAGACTGCGACAATGTGACTGAATTCTGGACAAAATTCAGTCCAGGGACAGGCCACCTAGATCTGGCCTCTAAAATGCTCCTCAAAATCTTGTATTCAGGGCCTCCCTGGTGGCGCAAGTGGTTGAGAGTCCGCCTGCCGATGCAGGGGATACGGGTTCGTGCCCCGGTCTGGGAGGATCCCATATGCCGCGGAGCGGCTGGGCCCGTGAGCCATGGCCGCTGAGCCTGCGCGTCCGGAGCCTGTGCTCCACAATGGGAGGGGCCACAACAGTGAGAGGCCTGCGTACCGCAAAAAAAAAATCTTGTATTCAATCTCACCCTCTTTCTCCACATAGTTAAAAGTAAAGGATTCCAAGATGGAGCTACATGGTGGAAGGAACCTGGACACCTGACTCACCCCCAGAAGGAGGGCTGCTCCAGAAGAGCCTCCCAACCTACACAGTGCTGTGAAGTGAGCAAGAAATAAACTTTTTCTTCTGTGAAAAACTGAGATTTTGGAATTGTTTGTTATAGCAGCTAGCAATAATTACCTTGACTAATACAGAGATCAAGTGTGTAGGAAATGAGGCAATGCCAGGCTTTCCAAACTAGGTTACTCAACTACAGGGATACAGGATAAAAATGGTGCAATTTCTTTTGACTTTGGTTTTATTTAACACATGGGATGCCGGAAAGAAATATGATCATAATATGGAGTGATTTTGAAATTTTATATGAATTTTTCAAATGGATCTTAAAGAAATTTCAAAGTTGTAGTCACTGGGACCTAACTTCCAAACTCTCTTCTCTTTTAGAGCTCAAACTACTTATCTATACTCCTTTGCCCTATGTATCCAGATGAAATTTTGGTAAGTCCTTCCTTAAGATGACCTTTCAAGTGAGGACTTGGGGCATTGAGAGAACACTGTAGTGAATTTCTCCTAGATTCCATAAGATGTAAATATCCATATGTGATTCTAGAGCAGGGGTCGGCAAACTACAGCTTGCAGGTCAAATCTAGCTTGCCATCTGTTTCTGTATGGCCTACGAGCCATTCCTAAATGGTTTTTATCAATGAATATTTGCAATCAGTTTGATGATTAAGAAAACACTAACTTTGAACTACAATTAAGTAAAATGTTACTTGTCCCCAAATAATCCCATCCTTCTCGTTAGAGAATGAACTTTCTTCTTATTTTGTAATTAACATTAAAAAAATTATATTCAATTATTATTATATTTTGAATTTCATCAATAAAAATTTTGTGAAAATGTGTTTTCTCTCTTGCTATATAAATACCAATATAATGTCTTCAAGTTTGCATCTTGGCCCACAAAGCCTAAAATATTTATTCTCTGAACATTTACAGAAAATGTCTGCTGATCCTGTTCAAGAACATTCAAATGTCTAGAACATTCAAATTAATTTTTTTTCCTCTCTCTCTCTCATTTATTTCTTTTAAAATAAATTTCCCTCATCTAAGTGTATCTTTACATTTTCGAAGACACAGTTATTATGATCTGGGGTACTAAGGAATGAAAAGAGTATTTTGTTTGTTTGTTTGTTTTGTGGTACACGGGCCTCTCACTGCTGTGGCCTCCCCCGTTGCAGAGCACAGGCTCCAGACGCGCAGGCTCAGCGGCCATGGCTCACGGGCCCAGCCGCTCCGCGGCATGTGGGATCTTCCCGGACCGGGGCACGAACCCGTGTCCCCTGCATCAGCAGGCGGACTCTCAACCACTGCGCCACCAGGGAAGCCCTGAAAAGAGTTTTTAAAAAGCCCACCCTCAGATATTAAAAAAAGGAAAGCTGTCTGCTGACCAAGAAAGAGAATCTGGAAAGAGTGACAGTAAGTGGTACCATCTGAACTTTCCAGGCTTTGGTAACTAGGGAAGTCCCCATTTATTTTTGTTTACCATCTCTTTGTTTCCCATGGTGGTCAGCAGGGTGTAGTGGGAAAGGGCTTTGAAGTCAGACAAACCTGTCCCCTTGGCAGCTTTTTGACTCTGGAAAATTCCTTACCCTCTTTGCATTTCAAAGTTTGCAATTTGCTTTTTTTGTTGTTGTTTTGGTTTTTTATTTGGTAAAAGGACTTGTTTCAATGACTAAATGATATAAGGTTCTTATCACACATACTAGAAACTCATAACTTTGTGTAGTTGTAATGCCTTACATCCTAACAGACATTAAAGGTTGCCTTCCTTCCATCCATGAAAGTACGTGCACGTGTGTATGTGTGTGTGCCTGTCTGTTGTTCAGAGGCAGAAAGAACTGGAAAGATAGTCCCATGGTGACTCCTGACCTATAGGAGAGCAAACACAGTGAGGGATGGATTGTAGCAGCTCAGAAAAGGAAAGGAAAGCTAGTCTGAAGCCCAGAACACTTTCAGTAATGAAGAAAGGACTCTGAAAGGTAATCCAGACTGAGAAATGGCACTCCCCAGCCCTCCTTCCCTCCATTTTTTCCTTCTTTCCACTCCTATTGCTACAGGAGTCAATTACTAGTTAAGCTTGTGGGCCTCATGACAACTGGAAGGGGGGGGGGGTGCGGGTAATGACCTAACAGAACAGAGCCCAGAAAATGAGTATTCCACAAACATTTATTTGTAAATAAAGTACATTCTCATTCTGACAAAAGTTAGTTGGTTCAAGGCAGTATCAGATTTCCAATTTTAAGGGCTATTAATAACATGTGATTTTATTTTCATGACTCCTATAATACTCTATATATCCACAGGAAGTATTCAAGTAGAAAGATTTTTTTTTTTTTTTAAGACCCAGGAAGTGAACTGTCCTTGTTCTCCAGGAACTAGAGTCTATGACCTTCCTTTGATCCTTGGGAATGTAAAGAATAGACTTCATCTCTGAGGTTTCTACAGAAAGATCCACACCTTGGACGAGGCAGAGAATTCAATGTACTTCGAGCGGAAAAATGAAAAGTCTGAGTCAAAGTTTGTTTCTGCCAAGAAGAATATGATTCCAAGGAGCTTCCATTTTCCAAACCTTATGCTTAGAGCCCCTTGTGTATGGTTTCTGATCTTGGCTCCCTTCAACCCAATATTGGCCTATTCAAGGACACCTAAAAGGAGGGCTATATGCTCAAATAACCATCTTGCTGCTAATGCACACGGTTTCCTACAAGCATTTTATTTTACTTCCTGCCATACTCCTAACAAGAATTTGATCAATAGTGCAGAACCAGTTCAATGAGGGCTGACCTGTTTTCATACATGTCAGTTTCTGGATCTTTGTTTCATAAACTTGAGGCTACATAGCACAAAACAATTGTGTCATGTCCCTTTGGCAGTCTTAACTCACCCTACTTTCTTCCAAGTATTGAGGGTTAAATTTGTCATTAAATACAATGACTTTCACAATTAGAGTGTATAGAACGTAAACCAGCAAGGAGATCACAGTTTACATGCTTTTAATCATTGGGAAAAGTGTCTAATATGTGCTCTACTAAAAACAAACAAACAAAAAAGTTAGAAAATAAAAAATAAAGACAATTAACAACTAGACTTTGGGATACCAAAAAGTCTTAGTGCGGTATTAAGCAACAATAACCTCAAAAGTATAAGGTACAAACTTGTAAAAATATCATTTGAAAGTTCAATTTGATAAATTTGCTTTACATTTATATAGTTTTGTGACTCCTGAATAATGAACTCATAATTTAAATTTTTGGCTTCAGTTCCTCTGAAGAAGCCAAATGTTGAGTGAAACAAATAAAAGAAAGAAAAAGAAAAAAAATTGATATTAAAATTCAAAAACTAAATTAATGTAAAAGAAGTTTGCATAATTACACATTCATATAATATATAAAGTTTGTAGTATTTATATTTCTGAAATTATTAAAGCTTAAAATTGCACAAAGATTTGTGGGATGTCCTTATTCTAAAAAGATTCAAGGAGCATCTCAACATGCCATATGGTACTATATACTGGGACTTAAAAATGAATAGGAATTGGTTTTTCTCTTAAGCTGAAAAAGAATTACACAAAATTATTACAATAGAGCACAATGAATATTGGATTTGTATAAAGTAGAATCTCATCAGAGACGTTTTGGGGCTATGTACACTTTATATACTTTATCAAAAACATGAAATTATGCCTTAGGTTAGAATTAGGCTTTTGGGTTGGTAAATTTGCAATGGATTATATAATAGGTATTGATATAGCTTAGATTTACATAAGATGATCCTACAGGAGCAATATGGAATGTATGTTTAAGTTTTACACACATACTCTCATAATTGTTTAATTGGAGGATTGCCTGTTTAGAGTTAAATTATTATTTTAGACAGATAGCAAGAAAGAAGCATGCAAACCACAGGTTGACTACAAGGCCACTGCCATGATTTTAAGGGCATCCTTTCAACCTGCTATTAAATTTGAGCCCTGGTGATAATTTACTCTGACTTCAAGTTAGTAAAAGCATCTCCAACATATAGTGCACACGAGGTGTGTTTTTAATCATTGTGTATAATAGAATTCACATGGGGAAAATGTTGGCAAATATTTTATAAACTATAAAAAATCTTGATACTTGGATAAATGCTAGTGTGCGGCAATTTCCTCCCCAGCCTTATAAAAGCAAGGCTTTAAAGGCAATATTAATTTCCTGAGAATTCTTTCAGTACTCTGCATTTGAAATGGAGTGGGAAATGCCACTTGTGATAACATGTTAATTTTAAACTTGGTAAGAGTTATGCCAGTATAAAAGTAACCATTGTAAACTTTCTTTAAAAGATGCCTCATATCAGACAACCAGAAGGAAAACAAAGACTAGATGATGGTTTTAATGTCAAGCACCATTAAAAAGTAGTTGAGGGGGCCTCCCTGGTGGCGCAGTGGTTGAGAGTCCGCCTGCCGATGCAGGGGATACGGGTTCGTGCCCCGGTCTGGGAGGATCCCATATGCCGCGGAGCGGCTGGGCCCGTGAGCCATGGCCGCTGGGCCTGTGCATCCGGAGCCTGTGCTCCGCAACGGGAGAGGCCACAACAGTGAGAGGCCCGCATACCGCAAAAAAAAAAAAAAAAAAAAAAAAAAGTAGTTGAGGGACTTCCCTGGTGGCTCAGTGGTTGAGAATCCGCCTGCCAATGCAGGGAACACGGGTTCGAGCCCTGCTCTGGGAAGATCCCACATGCCGCGGAGCAACTAAGCCCGTGAGCCACAACGACTGAGCCTGCGCTCTAGAGCCCGCGAGCCACAGCTACTGAAGCCCACGAGCCACAACTACTGAAGCCCACGTGCCTAGAGCCCGTGCTCTGCAACAAGAGAAGCAATGAGAAGCCCGCACACTGCAACAAAGAGTAGCCTCGCTCGCCACAACTAGAGAAAGCCCGCACGCAGCAACAAAGTCCCAAAGCAGCCAAAAATAAATAAAATAAAAAGAAATTTTAAAAAAGTCGTTGATGTTCATAAGAAAACTATGACATTCAGATGGTGCCTGCATAAAATCAAAACAATTGGTCAATTTTTGCATAGTCAAACTGCACACGGAATGCTGTGTGGCCTAAAAGGACAGGGTTGTAGTCTGAGTTTCCACCTGTGTTCAGCTTCTGAGCTAGAGTCAGGAGGAACGTGATAGTTCGCGTCACCTGTAGGTCACTATCGTCCCTCTGCTCAGTAACTGGTTCTTCACTTCAATCATTCACATCCACCTCTAGGAAAAAATACAAACTCTTGATACTTAGCTCGGGGTTGTAAGTTGCTCCCCCAGCGGAAAGGAGATAGGCGTGAGGGAGCTCTATTAGGGAGGGTTCTGGGGATCTACATCTGTAGGAGGGGAGGGGTGGAAGCAAGACCTGGCAGAGACAGCTGCAGTGCAGCCTCAGGGGATGTCTCGGGAGCTCTGAAGATGGGCTGACCTTTCAGAGCTGTCCTGAGTTGAGGTGGAAAGGTCAGGTCTTTACGCCCCTGCTTCAATCAGTCATTAGATATGGGCCACCCCAGGAAGGTGCCATGACTCTGGGCAAGGCGGCTCTCTTCAGCTGAGGTGCTTCCAGAAGGGGGCTGACAGCTGCAGACTGTCTGCCGGCTCCCGTGCAGCAGCAGGGGAACTCCTTTATTCCTAAAGGGGATGCTCATCGCAGCATCCACCACGTGGAGGAAGCAGGCCCCAAACTGCCCTTTTCATCTTATCTCCAATCATTCCTCTCTAAGACTTTTCCTCTCTAACCAGCCTGTTGTGCCAACTCCCTCCCTGAACATTGCGTAAATGGGGACAGTGGACACTGTGGATAGAAGACCGACTTTGGAGCTAGACTGACCTGGGATGCAATTCCTGCTCTGACTCCCTTTGGCTCAGTAAGAGCCACTGATCCACATTGTTGGATCAGAACAATTCAGCTGAAATCTCCCCAGCTCAGTTTCCTAATCTGTGAAATAAGATAGCAATATTGACACTGCTGGATTACTGGAAATATTAAGATACTATCTATAAAGGTCGTAAAAGTTAGGTCTCCTTTGCTTGCAAGTGACAGAAAACCAGCCGGAACTGTCTTAAACCTAAAGGAATCACATGAGTAAATGGTCCAAGAGTCAAGTCTATCGGGATACAGATGGATTCGGAGCTCAAACTATGTCACGAGGCCCCCATTTCTCTCTGTCCCTCAGTTCCTGCCTCCCACTATGTGTGCCGACTGCTGTCATATTCCACATGCTAGTAAGGTGGTCAGGGAGACTGGATGACTACTCTCAATTCTTCACTCCATCCTCTAAAGGAATAATACATCTGTGCCCTTGTCTTGGTTTCGTGGTGTTTGGAGTGTGCTTTCTCCTCCCTTGACTTTAGGCTTAGCAATGCAACTTGTTCCGGCTAATGACATATCGCTGGATGTTATACCAGCAAAGGCTGAAAAAGTGCCTGCAAGGCTAGGCTTCCCTTCTGAGCATCTATCCTTCACCAGACTGTCATTCAGTAGCTGCTAGTCCAAGGATAATGAGACCCAGTACAAGCGGATTTGAACCTAACCTGTAATCTAGAGTGCTGAGTCCAGTCTTATACAGCCCAGCCGAGTCACAGCCAACCCACTGGCCCATGATTAAGAAGTAAACGCCTGTTGGTTTAATCTACTGGGTTTGGCTATGATTTGTTATGCAGTATTATTGTAGCCACGATATACAGACAGAGATGCCAGCACCTTCAAGCCTCCATATACCCTAGGTTTAGAATCTGGCAAGGAATGGAGCACCAGCTCCTCCATTTCTCAAAACTAGGACTGTGGTCTGAATCTCAAGGCCTCTTCTGGACCTGAGTTAAGTCACGTGCCTACTTCTGACCCAAACACAGTTGTAGGAAGGATGCTACGCTCCCCTTGGCCAGGCCCAGGGGACACATTCCCAGTAGGAAAGGGGGCTCCATTCCAAGAGTAGGGTGAATGGACACCGAGAAGCCAAAAAAGCAACTCCTGCCCCCTCAGTATGATCATAAATACTTCTTTCCTCTTTTGTCTTTTCTCCAATACTTCTCCCTCTCTGGAGTACTGGGTGTGTGCTCCTCCCAGGCCCAAGTATATGGCAGGCACGGAAACCACGTCTGCTGGGACTCACAGGCAACAGCCTTGCCAGAGGTCATGGCCAAGGTGCAGAGGAAACCCACCCAGGAGCTTCATTCAAACTCCAATTGTGCTGCTGAGGCTGGGGCGGCTGAGCTCCCATGGTGGCTGTGGAAGGGAACAATGACCGGTTGCCGGCAGCTGTGCAGACAACTGGAGACCGGGCAATGGGGCTGGGGGAGTGGAGGCAAGGCAGGTGGTGGCTTTTATCTTCTCCACGCCTGGCAGGGCCCATTACCAACTGCTTCAGTATGACAGCGCTAACTCTGCTTTCCTATTCAGAAGGGAAAAGAAAAATCAATGGGGTAAAGAGACTTCAGCACTGGCAGCATGAAATTAAAAAGGTTGGGTCCGCGGAGCCTGTGCTCCGCAACGGGAGAGGCCACAACAGTGAGAGGCCGTGTACCGCACAAAAAAAAAAAAAAAAAAAAAAAAAAAAAAGGTTGGGTCCTCTCTACCAGCTCCCAATGCTGTTAGAACTACTGGCTGTTCTGTGGCTTCCCAAGCACCTTATTATTTTCAGCTTGGCTCCCAAAATTCTATCAGAGGTGTTTTATTTGTTCTCGGTAATTTGCTTGAATGAGCTGTTTACTGTAGCTCGGGGCTTGGATGTTCATTTACTCACAGACACACTTTAAATTAAAACAAACAGTCAAGGTGTAGACCACTGTTCTTCAGTTCAGAGAAAAGGAGAAGTCTGGCTGATTCAACAAAAGACTTCAGTGGTCTTACCTTATTATTATTATTATTATTATTGTTATTAGTGTCAAACTTTCACTGTTCAAGACAGTTTGCCATAGTGGATGTTTTCCTTTCTAGTTCCCACCTTCCAATTAAAAATTAATTACAAAATATTTTGAAATTTAATCATGTCATTGTGGATCTGTGGGGTCCATTTGGGTAGCAAGTAAGAAAAATCCAACTCAGAGTGACTTAAATAATAAAAGGAATTTACTAGTCACATAACTGAAATATACAGAGGTAGGATGTGTAGGATTGCCAAAAGACCCCAGTTCTCCATCTCTTCTCTCTGCCTTATACTTTATCTGCTTTATGATATTGTTGGTGTCCTTTGGGTCATAATATGACTGCCACCAGCATGTAGCTCTATGTTTCTTCCTTCATAACCAGAAGTAGAGACCACAGCCTGGCAAGGCCATGGAAAGCCCTGAGGTTCCCTTGTTAAAAACACATGACCCAGACTGGGCCCAACACCATGTCCAAGGGGATGGGAAGTGATGATAACATACTCAAACACATCAGGCCTTCCCCTGCCGCTGAGGATGGTCAATACGACACAGACTACGTGGCTGACAATGGTGAGAGGTGGACTTCCAAGGAGAATTCCGTGTGATGTTAACACAAAGAAAGTTTCTTCTATGAAGGACTAAGTCTCAAGTACTGACTCAATGAATAAAAATGTCTGCACCCTCCCTAAAGATTACAGCCACACCTTTCCCGAGTGCTTTGATAAGACCGTGGCCAAGGAAAATGGCAAGAAGAACTTGAGGAAACAAGAGTCCTGTGTTCACTGCCCATCACTGTGCCTTCCAGGTATAAGCATACAATACACATAGATTGGATAATATAGGAAAGTTTTATCTATTGATATGGGAAAGTTATTAAGGCTCTCAAATACTAATTAAAAAGGCATAGTCAACAATTCGTAAAAAAGATGTGTGCTCTCTCTCTCTCGCTCTCATTTCTTCCACCTCTTCCTCCTTCTCCCTCTCTTTATCTCTCCCTTCCTTCCTCCCATCACCTAGGAAATGCACTGCAGGACCTCACTGAATGGCAAAACCACTGACCCCAAGCGACACACTGTCTCAGATCAGAAAATGGTGTCAACTCAAAGGGGGCAGAGTCGTCAGGAGGTCTTTGAACAAGCCACACACACCACCCTGTCCACCCTCATGAGGAACTAGCTGTCACTAGCATCAAACGGCATTGCTTCTTTCTAGCTTTATACGTGGTAGTTGTGGTCCTTAGCACAGCTTAAGGATGTCACTCCAAAATAAGTACATTGAAGCCAAGTTCACTCAGTGACTTTAGAGGAAACCCATGAGAGAAAGAAATCTAAAATAGGCATTTCAACACATCATGCTGTTAGGTGATACTTTGCTGGGAGCTCCTGATAAAAGCAAGACTTTGGCAGATACAGCAACAGATTCACTGTTGCCTATTAAAAAAAGAAAAAAAAAAAGCACTGTGGGCTAATTCACTTTCTAGCTTAATTGTTATTATTATTTTATTACTTACATTTTTGTTTTCTTTGTGTTGTTAGGTGAAAAAAAAAGCAATGGGCATATAGATAAGTAAATTAATGGATATTCCATGGACTAATAGGAACAAACATGGTTTTAAGAAATATCCAAACAAAGAATAAATAGAAGGAATGTTCTGTCCCCCCAATCTAGGGTAGACATGAGTAGACTTAATGCTAATCGCTATTTAAGTCATTTGTTGTCATCTGGTTGCACTTACCTATAACCATAAAATTAAATGACCTACCCTGTGCATTTGTTTTAGGAGCACCAATTAGTGCTGTAACAACTTGAGACTATGATTTATTTTTCAAGTAAAGAATAATGCAAAACTATTTAGGTGCTTTCTCCGGCTGTGTGCTTCGGCTCCAGCAGAAGACATAAAAGTGGCTTAGCTGACGCTTTAAGTAAGGTCTTGAAATAATGTGTAACTAAACGGTGGCGTGGTGCCCTACACTCTTAGGCTGATGCTGATTTTCTAAAATAAGGTTCTACTTAAAGTAGGGAAGATGGGTAATGCTATTTATTTAGTCTTGTAAGTCTTATAAAGCTCACACTTCAAAAACATTTTTTTTTCTTCTTTTTAGTTTTGCCCCTGCCATTTCTGGCTATCATTATGACATGCCCCTCAACAGTGTGGTGAATTTCTGTCGAGGAACATGTTGGTTTGGGATTTATAAATGTTTGAACTCTCCAATCTTAGAGCAAAAGCATCATGTGAGCTGTTTTTTAGAAGCTGAGGTTAAAAAAACAGAGGAAACATAATCTTGCCAATAACACTAGAACTAGACACTTTATATATATTGGGAAAAGAAGAAAGAATAAAAACACTTGCTTCTAAATTGAAATTTGGTCGGAAGTCACAAGATAAAGTTTCAGGAAACAACCCATAACTAAGCTGAAACACTTTATTCAGTGTAAAAAAAAAGTAATGAGAGTGGGGAGAGATCCCTGTGGCTCAAAGGGTGGAAAAAAATGTAGAAAAAAAAATTTTTTTAAGTGGGAGCGAGTTTAGTTTATCTTCCATTTCAAGATGTTAAAGTTTCCTAAAATCAAGAAAAAAACTGTGACTTGATAATAATAAAAACCCAAGAGGGATATTTAGTCTCATGCTACAGTTTTGCTAAGGACAAAAAGTGTTCTCTATAGAAATTCAGAGTAATTATGAATAATTCCCGTACTCAGACCTCTCTCATCCGAGTCCAGAACAGCAAGTGTGAGAAGGCACACACCTGGGGTGATGATGGTTTCCCTTCTCCTGCCCCTTCATTAGTGTGAAACGTTGATCAGCAGGGCCGGAAAGCACCTGAGGAACTTCCATAATCCCGCAGCAATCCTTAGCAGGGTTGTATAAATCTCATATAATGTCATGATGACAGATTTTCCAGAGAATCCTGTATGTTGTAAGCTTATTCAGGGAAGGATCAAATTAAAGGGCATAGTTTTAAACTTGTGGTCTTGGTAGAGTGTTTGGAGACCCAAGATAAGCCTGACCTGGGCTGTCCCTAGTGGTCCAGATCAGCATCCATAATGAATGGACCGGGACACAAAGCACCTCCTCTTATGCTGGAGCTGTGCATCCAGCCTTTGCAGCAAGGATCCAGCTGCCTCATATAAGGTCATTGTTTCCTCAAAGTCCACCCTGCTGAATCCCACAGGGTCTCCTGTTTCCCTGAGTGGAGACAGCCAATTACACATAAGTGCTATGTTTTCTGGCATGGT
Source organism: Mesoplodon densirostris (assembly GCF_025265405.1). NCBI lineage: Eukaryota > Metazoa > Chordata > Mammalia > Artiodactyla > Ziphiidae > Mesoplodon > Mesoplodon densirostris. The sequence goes on along the minus strand of NC_082676.1, from coordinate 81,117,184 downwards.
CAGACTTTTAAGCTTTCCAACTCCTCCACCAAACAGAAAAGGCAAAATGAAGGGGAAAGAAAATCCATCCAATTGTGATGTAAAGTGCCTGAACACTTTTAAACTAAGCTATGATACAGTTACCTTAACTAGGTGACAGTGAGCACAGTTTATTGAATAAATAAATAAATAATAAACAAGCTGACCTTCAGTCATTTTATCCACCCACTTTAAGTGCATTTTACTAAGTCTGAATCCCTGTGGTTCGCATGGACTTTCCCCATTATGTAAGGAGAGAAGTGGTCCTTTTTAGCACCAAAGAACCATTAGTACTTAATTGTTTCTGCCTAATTACACAGTTATCTGCACGCACATCTGTCTCACTAAAGAAATGCTAGGTCTGTAACACACTGTTTCAAAACTTGATACGTTGAAGTCCTAATCCCCAATACCTCAGAATGTGACCTTATTTGGAGACGGAATCTTTACAGATGAAGTTAGAATGGGGCCATTTGGGTCAGTCCTAATCCAATATGACTGGTGTCCTTATAAAAAGGAGAAAATTAGACGCAGGCAGAGACAGGCACAAAGGGAGAATGTCACGTGAAGACCAGGGATTGGAGTGAGGCATCTACAAGCCAAGGAACACCAAAGCCTGCCAGCAAACCGCCAGAAGCAAGGACCAGGCAAGAAAGGATTACTCTACGAGAGGGAGCGCAGCCCTGCTGACATTCTGATTTTCAGACATCTGGCCTCCAGGACTGTAAGACAATCAAACTCTTCTGTTCTAAGCCATGCAGTTTGTGGGACTTTGTTACAACAGCCCTAGGAAATGAAAAACACACTCCTAAGACACTCTCCTTTTATAAAAAGTAAAGATTAAGTCATTTAATAGCTATTGAGTAGGAATTAAACTACTTCACTGGATTCGCCTCCCCCGACACACACTTACCAAGTGGATTTTACTTCCATCAAGCCTCTTTAATTTAGGGGTGGGAAAGTCTTCCATATCGAACTTTTTTTTTTTTTTTTAATTACTGCTGCCCACAGCCTGCTGTATAATTTTTCATACCATTTATCACCAACATTAAATTTGTTTGTTTTCTCTCTACACTACCAGGACATACGCTCCATGAGGACAGGGAGTTGGTTTCTGTTTCACTCTCTGCTGGCTTCCATGTGCCTGTCACAGTGTCTGGCACATAATAGCTCAGTAAGTGCTTGTTGTGTGGCTGAATAAACTGATTACCATACAGTGATCTGGAGGTGCAGGGATCAGACCCAGTGCAGGAGAGAAGGAAGCAGGGCAGAAGTTCTCTCTTTTCTAGGGAGGGTGAGCTGGCTCCTGCCCCCCAGACAATTACTCACACTCCCCATGATGAGAGCCCAAATTTCCACAGTTCTCTCCTATTTAGATTAGAGGGAATGAGTGGGAAATGCACTGGCCTGGGCATCAGGTTTTAAGCCATAGCTTTTCTAATTGGCCAGATTAGAAAAAATCTACTGACAAAAATCTATCAGGTGACAAAACCTAATAGTTACACTGTTGAAAGGAAATGGAAAAACAGAAGACAGTGGTAAATCAAATATGGGTTTTATAGAAGAGTTGTGATTCTTTCACTTATTAGGTATGAAGTGTTAAGCACAGCCTCACTGAGCTTTAATAGCAACTTATCCCAACAATGGGAAAAAAATAATAAAGCATTAAAGCCCCTGCTAAAATGTGTGACAATAATTTTGTTCGTTAATGAACAGAGTTAAAGTTGGAATCAAAAAGTGATTCACTCAAAATGTATTATGATTTCTAGTCTCTCTAAAGTTGAACAAGCATATAATGTATCATAAAGAAATCTGAGTAGAAAATTCTCCTAGTTTCTTTTGATTTCCCCTAATCTTCTACAGGTGTCTTACCCACACCTACTTTGACAAAATTTTTATTTATTTATTTATTTTTTTTAGCGGTACGCGGGCCTCTCACTGTTGTGGCCTCTCGCATTGCGGAGCACAGGCTCCGGAGGCACAGGCTCAGTGGCCATGGCTCACGGGCCCAGCCACTCCGCGGCACGTGGGATCTTCCCAGATTGGGGCAGGAACCCGTGTCCCATGCACTGGCAGGTGGACTCTCAACCACTGCGCCACCAGGGAAGCCCAACAAAATTTTTTAAAGCGACTGGTTTTATCAAAATTTTGTAGAGCTTTAGACTCTATCTTAGTAGAAACAATAACTCTCTTTTTGTTCATGGAATGTTAAATCAAAGTACTCAATTTCAATTGTCATAAACAAGTTTGAAAGCAAACTGACTCTGAATAATTGCACATTTCTATTGGTGGGAGTGAGTACCCACCCCTTCTAAAGAGTAGCCAACCAGTCCAAAAGCAACATGCAATGATAATGGTACAGACATTTCACACAGGGAATAAGAGGCATGCTCATTCTCTTGACTCTGTTAGAGGATGATAATTTCCAAAGCTTCCACTGAACCCATCTTAGAGTTGTTTATTTGTTTTGTTTTATTTATATGTTTTTTTTGTTATCAATGCCATTTTATTTTTTATTTTTAAAATTTTTAATTAATTATTTTCTTTGAATTGAAGTATCGCTGATTTACAGGGTTGTGTTAGTTTCAGGTATACAGCAGTATTTGTGTGTTTTTAGTGAGGAATGGAGATAACTTGTATAAAGCACTTAGTAGAGTGCCCAGAATAACAGTAGGCACTGAATAAATGCAACCATTGTCTTTACAGAAATAAAGAACTCAGGCTAGGGATGATGTATCAGGTCTCTGTGTTACAAAAGGTTGGGTAATTGTATGATTCCAAATTACTTATTCTAGTCAAGTCTTAAGAGGCAAAATCACACGCTTTAAATCAAATATTATTCAGGGAAGGTCAATACTCTACACGATTATCAACCAAAACACTAGCTCAAATTGGTCCAACAAAGAACTAGCCAGTCACCCAGAATTGCTCTGACAGAATGGACACTTGATTGATAGGGTCGTTTGACTGAGGCAAAGAACAAATTCTGGGTCTTTCTGGGAGCTAGGATGGTTCCATAATATAAGACCTACAACAGAAGTCCATGAGTGAATTCTGGCCAAAGCTGGAAAAGTACCTAAAGATAGAACCACAGCATAGGGGATAAAGGAGAATAACTTCCACGACTGCATCAAAGCAAGCTATAAGCCATGTGAGTGCAGTTTTAATGCCAACAAAAATGTACTCTTTGAAAATTGAAATGTATGGTATGTACGAGAGCTCTCCAACAACAAGAATATTCAGTTAAGTAGAACATACCATTCTTTGGCCATGTGAGATAAGCTGGCATTCACTGTTCTTGCATTCACCAACTCCCACGTGAACAAGTCTGTACACAAGACACTTGAATGTTCCCGTGAAACAGACACCCTGAGCTTTTGCAGGTGAATTTAATCATTACAATATTACTACAATGTTGAAAGACATGCTAAAAATTGTATTCCTTAAAGCCAACCACAGTTATCAGAAATTCCTGTCTCTTCTATATTGTCAATAACACCCACTATAAAATACTGAAGGGTTTCCTTTTGACAGAAGCTTTCCAACGATTGATTTTATGTTTGAAGGTGGCTGTTTTATTTAGCAAAGCCACCAAGAGGTCTTTGGTGCTTCCCATCTCAGTAGTTTAACCAATACTCCATGACATCATTCATATCTAGATTTTTATCACAAACGAATACATTGTTCCTCCACCCAGAAAGATAAAATAACTTCCTCCTTTCTTCTCACAATATTATAGCTTTGAAGGAAACTACATGAAGGGAAGTTTTAAAAATACATAGGAATCAAACACTCCTTCCTCCACGTCTACAGAATTCTGTATCCCAGAGGGAATGCTTATAAGGATATTCACAGAAATGGAGCATTACTACCATTACCGCCTCTGTTGATGAATAAAGCATATTGAAGAGTAAATAGTTTGAATAGTAAGCCTTTCAGAATTCCCAGAGCATATAGTTTCCATTTTTATCACAACCAAAGAGTTCTAGAGTTGAAGACAGTTTATTCACTTACGTGCCTTCTTTGTGGCTGCATCAGAGTCTACAGGTGGAAAAACAAGTGGCTCTCACTCTTACTTAACTTGCAGCTAAGATAAGTTTGTCTTTAGTGGCAAAAGAAATAAAATACTACATGGATAAATATGTGTGTGTGTGTGTGTGTGTGTGTGTGTAGATAAATAGCTAGCTAACTGATAGTTTACCCATTTAGAAGAAATAACTCTGCTTACTTAGTGTAATTAAAGATATGTTTTAAAAGGGTGTTGAAACTAGTAGTTAATAAGAGATCCTCAGGCAATCTCACACTTCCATGACAGTACTTCCTTTAGAATTCAATTGTGAGGTAATTTTACAGTTGTTTTTGCTTCTCAGAATTTGGTTAAAGTAAGATGGGACATATTTATGCAATATCAAAAGAGTCTAATTATTTCCCAGTTATTTCTTGTGGCCTTAAGAAAAATGCCAGCAAAGGCTCTATCTCTGAAACTCTACTATACGAATGGTCTCTATTGCTATTAGATTTGTTTAATGACCGATCTAATTATTTATTTCTTCTCTCAGACCAGGGGCTGCTTGACAATAGAAAACATGTTTGTTCATTTTTGGAACCTTGGAACTCACACGGGGCATGTAGAAGGTTCTCAATAAATACTATTTGTATGCATGAGTAAGGAATGAATGCATGTGGTATTCAGTATTGTTTCATATCCTTTTTATATAAACGGTGTGTTCTATTTCCCCTGACTACAGTGGAAGGCTAAGGTTCACAGGTCCACACCAAAAATTGCTCTTAGAAGCATTCTGTTTGGCCCATGTGATACCAGTAGAGTGTGGGTTTGTTAGTTTCTGATTGGACTGGTTTTGAAATTGGAAATTTCAATAACAAATTTCATGTTGTTATTCTTTTAAAGGGAGGCATTTAAGGTTTCTCTTTTAAAAATCAAGATTTGATAGCAGCAGTGGGCCCAAATTCCCACATGGCTATAATCAGCTGGAGCTGAGTGGAGCCTGCCTCATTGAGAAGGTTCCAGTTCAATACCACCCCCCAACTGCCTCAGGACACTGAGGCAAATTCTCAGGTTCCATTTATAATGGTATTTTATTATTTTCCTTTCATTTTGCTCAGTTAGATTATCTCCCAGGTCCCCACGGGTGTTTGAGTTTGCATCCACGTTAAATCTAGCTACTTCTTCCCATCTGTGTCTAATATCAGGCTATGTATGCACCAGAAAGGGAGTAAATATTGGTTGATAACGATATGGTCATTGATCACAATGATATGAAAACCAGCGAAAAAGGTAAAATATCCTAGACACCACCACCGCTCTTCAAAAAATATATCCCACTAGAAAACAAATTTTAGATTCTTAAACTTTTGTTTCCAAATTATTGTAGTCAAACTGAAAATAAACAAAGCATGTTGCAATATACTACAAGCCAATGACAAACTAACAAGAGTAATAGTATAATTTAAACACTTCTTAAAATGCAGTGAAACACCTACAGTTTGATCCTGGATTTGACAATTTGACCCTAAACATTTTAGAGGAAACCTGGATAGAAGTTATCTCTAGCCAATAGCGAACAACAAATATGACAGCAGAGTGCTGGGCTATGGTTTTCTTATCCCTCAGACAGGGGCTCTTAAAAAGAAGGAGAAAATTAAAGGCCTGTATACTCAATCCCTGAGTAACTGAGTTTTGAGTGAACTGCCCTTAGACAAAAGGACTTTTAAAGGTGATCTGGTAGCTTATCAAATGAACATTTACTCACCAACAGCTGTAGTACTCCGTGCTCTGGGCCCTTCTCTTTCCCAAACACCCACTTTGGATTGCTGTTGAGACTTTTTACCTGCTTTCATTGATAGTATATAGAAATACTGTTTGTTTCTATATACTGACTTCAGAAACATTGCTAAATTCATATATTAATTCTGAGTTCATATGAATATTCTTAAGTATTTTCTAAAACATAATCATGCCATTTGTGAATAATATATTTTTAAAATTTTCCCTTCTAATCTTTATCCATGGTAGTTATTTTTCTTTCCTTATTGCACAGCTAGGACAGATAGTTATTTTTCTTCCCTTATTGCACAGCTAGGACAGGTAGCAAAATGTTGAATAGAAGTGATTATAAGTGGAAATTCTTGTTTCCGCATCTTTTGAGACAATCATACTTTGATCTTTATTTTGTTAATTGGTTAGTTATACAGATTCATTTGTGAATGAATAATTCCTAGGAATTAATCTAAGAATAATCTCAACTTAGTTTTAATACACTATCCCTTTTATATTTTCTGAATCCTATTTGATAATATTTTTGTTCACATAAGAAATTGGCCTACAGTTTACCTTTCTTATAAACTTCTTGTCAGGTTTTGCCATCAAATTGATGCTGACCTCATAAAATAAGTTTAAGATATTCCCTTCTCCCTATTCCTTATTCTTTGAAAGATTTTATAAAACAAAATAAATTTCTTACTTGAATGGGTGAAAAATTTCACCAGTAAAAATATGTAGGTGCTTTCTTTGTGGGGAGGTTTTAAATTATTTAAATTTATTTTTAAAAATTTGTGAGTGTTTAGATATTTTAAGTCAAAAGGAAATGTGAACTTTTAAAAAGATGTTCAAATATATTAGCATATAGATATTCATAATATCCTGTTTTTGTTAACTTTTTTATAATATCAGTAATGATATCTGATACTGGTAAAATGTGCTCTCTTGCCCTCTCTTTCTGCATCAATTGTGTTGAGTTTAAAATATTTTTAATCTTTTAAACAACAAGCTTTTGCCTGTTTTGAAGTTCTCTATCAAGTTCTCTATCACATCAATTTCTTTTCTTACCTTTATTATTACCTTTCTTGTACTTTTGCTTCTTGAGCTGAATACTTGGATCACTGATTTTCAGCCTTCCCTACTCCCTAAGACATGCCTTTAATGCTATAAACTTCCCTCTGAGCATTTCTTTAGCTGCATCCCACAAGTTTTGATATGTAATATTTTCATTATCATTCATTTCAAAATATTTTCTAATATGCATTAAGATAGTTTAATTCCATAAATTATTTAAAGTATTCTTAATTTCTAACCACTTAAACATTTCTAATTTAACATTTTGTTATTAATATCTAGGTTAATTCCACTGTCAGAGAATATACTCCATAAGAATTTTTTAAAGCATTACACCTGGATGAATTTAATCTTTTGAAATTGAATGAGTTTTACACATGGTTATTTTAGACTCAACACATTTTTTTTCTATTTATCTTTTATCTATATTATTGTTCATGAAATTGTCTTAAGAACTCTAATTCCTCTTATACCTTATCAATAATTAATCTTCTCTTATCTTTCTTCAAGTTTTATTTGTAAATATGAATCCATAGGATGGGTAAAATCCAAACAAAAATGATAGCTAATGTTTTATATTTTATTTCTCAAATTATTCTGCAACTTAACACTGTTTTTCAAATGTGTTTTGTGTGTATAGTTGGTTATTAAGAGGCCATATACACAGTTTATATTGAAAAAATAAATATTATGGTGCAGTTTTTATATTCATTTAATATTTGGTTCATAATCAGATTTCTCCTTTGGAAAAAAAAGTGGATAACTAAGTCTGAGTCATAAAGAAACAGTGCTTGGATTACTAATTAGATTCATCACCTAGAAAGACATCTGTAATAGTGGTAAAATAACTGTCAATGGCATTTTTTCATCAGGTTTAAATCTCAGGGTAGAGCTGACAGAAAATACCCATGGGCTATTTTGTGTGTGTGTGTATTCTTCCATATCCATTTCCACTCTTCTCTGCCCTCCTTTTTGCCTGTGGAGGTTGACCCCCTACCTACTGTTTCAACTGGCACCCTTGCCATCGGACTTCTTGTTAGGTGAGTGCAACAAGAGGCCCTACAAGAACAGGTGGTGGGAAGAGAAGTCAAGAATGTTTTTCCTGCCTTAACCCACTCTTTCCTCCCTGACCATGGTTTTGACACTGGCTACATCCCTATCAGGCCCAGCTCCTATCAGGCATCCCTTCTTCTACTTGCAGAAAGTCCTAGAACCTTTCATTTGTTCTTTTAATTAATTTAATTGAGTGCCAACTATGTTCAGGTAGTATGCTAAGTTCTACATAGCTAAGTGTGAAGAAAAAAAGAATATTATATATATGTATGTATATATGTATGCATGTGGGTATATATTATATATGTATATATATACATATATATGCATGTAAGCATGTATGTATGTATTTGTATGCATATTTATCTTATTTCCTAAAACAATTTTTGGATGGCCTCTCCCTACCTATAGTGAAGACAATCATACCTGATGCCTTCTTGAAGATTTAACCCAAAAAAAAAGTATCTTTTAAAATTTACATGCGGGCCTCCCTGGTGGCGCAGTGGTTGAGAGTCCGCCTGCCGATGCAGGGGATGCGGGTTCGTGCCCCGGTCTGGGAGGATCCCATATGCCGCGGAGCGGCTGGGCCCGTGAGCCATGGCCGCTGGACCTGCGCGTCCGGAGCCTGTGCTCTGCAACGGGAGAGGCCACAGCAGTGAGAGGCCCGCATACCGCAAAAAAAAAAAAATAATAAAAAAATAAAAAAAATAAATAAAATTTACATGCAATTTAACTCTGAAGATGAAATTGTAGTTTAATCACACTGAAAGCCAACTTGTTTTATTTTTAAACTTCTTAAGTATATTCTGGATCCTTTGACAAAGCAAATAATTCTTTCAGAGAGATTAAATCCACCTTAATTCATCTGTTTTCTAAGTTAAAATGTGTGTATTCAGTTTTTCTTTCTGACTTTTAAAGTTCAACTTGTACAAATAGTATATCTTACTAAGCCTTCGTTTAGCTGTCAGTTAAGGAAGTAAGTCTGCAATTGTCTACAGACTAGAGCATTTAGTTGTTGACTCACAGATGACTTTTATTGCTTCAGTTTTTTTTTCTTTTTCTTATTAAATATCACAACATCTATTTTCTATTATCTGGAAGCATGAGAGTAAATCTGTGAAGTTTAGGCAGAATATGAACATGAATGAACTTTTAGTTTATAATTGTATTATCTCCAACTAGATAGGTGGCAAATGTTTTTGCGAGACACAGGTTCTTTGGATCAGTATCACATATTGTAAAGACACATGGAAAATGAGATCTACTGTAGTGCAAACAGGCCATACATTCTCATAGCTATGATTAAAAGTTTACCCTAAAAGTTTACCCAGAGTGGCATACTTCTGTGAAATGTGAGGTCAGTTGACCTAGATATGGTATAAAGTCCCTCCCTCATACATTTTTTTTTAAAAGCTACCATAGCAGATAACATCTGGCTGCATGTAATCTAAATTCATCTGAAACCCCAATGTAAACAAGCTCACCAATAGCAAGAGGCAGTTAAACATTCCACTGGCTTTAGATAACTGAAACCATCTTCTAAAAAATTACCTTCAATTACCAGACTCCAGGAAAGAAGCAGACAGCTCTGGCAAAGTACCAGAAAGGGCAAAGGAGGGAAGAGTGGGAGAGGAGGGAGAGAGAGAACAGTCTATTTTCCAGAATACAATGGAAGATCATTAAATATTCTACTGTATCTGTAAGATAAAATGGTTAATGTCATGCCCACCCAAAAGATATTTTTAGTGGGAACACAGGATTAGAGCCTAGAAAGCTATTGTCATTTGCTTTTATTACAGATTCTTGCTTTCAAGCAGTAATATCTCTAAAACATTGCAGGCGGAAAGGTTTTTTAAATCCAAGTTTTGAAAAAATTCAAAGAAAATAACCACAATTTCCCAGTTCTTAGCATTTAAAAAATTTTTCTTGTAACTTGCAAGCATGCATGTGAACCATTATTTATAAATATTTAAGTATCTACATTTGGCTTTTGAAATCATAAACTAGGGTCATGCCTAAAAATTCACAATTCTTCTGTTTTATAGCATATGTGGTATTAAGGATATTATAGCTTTCTTATGAAACGATTATCAAATGATTTCATCTTTTTAAAATCTTTTCCACATCTAATCTCTGGAAATGGTGGAACCAAAGAATTTGCTTAAATCCTCTTACATCTTAAAGGCTGTATGGAGTCAGGGAAAATGTATCATATTACTTCAGATTAATTATATATTGCAACAGTCAACTAGTCCAGCAGTCCCCAACCTTTTTGGCACGAGGGACCGGTTTCATGGAAGACAGTTTTTCCATGGATGGAGGTGGGGAGGGGGGATGATTCAGTCAGTAATGCAAGCGATGGGGAGCGATGGGGAGTGGCTGATGAAGCTTCACTCGCTCACCCACTGCTCAACTCCTGCTGTGTGGCTCAGGGGCTGGGGACCCCTGAACTAGTCAATCCCTATGTCAACCTACTGCATTAGTACCTTATCAATGATAATAAAGTAGTGATGGTAATTTGAACCACCTGCAAATGCTACTACTAATAACAATACTACTACTACTAATAATAATAATGCAACTGAATTTTTGTGCTAGATAACCACGTCTGCTTACTTCTAATTGAAAATGTGCATTTTAACTAGCTTCTAGACAGATGCATTACAACATCTAAATTCTACAGATAGAGAACTGCGTTTTATTTATATTGTGAGCAAGATCATTAAACCAGTTCTGACACAATGGTATAAGCTTGCCGTAAAGAATGTTGCAGATGGGAAGTTCATACTTTAAGAAGAGATTTCACTTCACGAAAGTGATTCTAAAGCCATTTACCAGAAAGAAATGAGTGATGATTTTCTCTACTGCATAGCTTCAAATAAGCTCTAGATGAAAAAAAAAATTAATTGGCTGCCATATTTAATGCAGTTCTTACCATAATTTGTTCATGGATGTGTTAACACCTGTCTCTATCACTCCCACCTCCACAGTATGCCAAAGATCATGAATGATTTGTACATAGGAGTACATACAGGGTCAAAGTTCCTGACACCTAGTAGTAGGAACACAAGAAATGTCTGTTGGATGAATGGATGAATGAATGAATGATCCTTCACAGCTGTAACCATTTTGATCCAAATATTCCCGACATTTTTAGTCACTGTGTAGCTGTAGACTTGAAGCATTAATTAAGCTGGTGTAAATAGGATAACCGAGTCCAATTCCAGTCTAAGCCCCGACAAGCCCAGGCTCTGTTCCACTGTCAACTAAAACTCTTCACCCTACTTTGTCCTTACCATTTACAGGTTCATCTTCCCACAAAGAAGTCAGATCTATTTTGAAAGAGAACTTGATTTGCAGTCTGCATCAAATCCCTTCTTGAAATAGGCAATGCACCATTAATAACTTAATAAATTAAATTGAAGTCTGGAAATCAGGTGACTAGGTACTTATCCTAGTTCTCTCTTTCGAGCTAAGAGACTTCGGGAGCATTATGTCTTTTTAAGCTGCAGTTTGCTTCTTTGCAAAGGACACACAATAACTCCCTAAGGTTTGTCTTTCAAGGAAGTCTGACAAAAATTGAGGCTTACATGTATTCACTGCAGAAGTTGAGGACTTTCCTTACTGCAACATTTAGTTGGAGTTTACCCAAGAACTGGGATGTCTGTGTTCGATGTGGAGTCAGTTTTTTAAGAAATGATGCAAAGCTGTTGTTAATGGTATCAGTGACTCCCGGTATAATGGACTTCTGTCCGTGTACAGGCAGTGACCAAGAATCTGGCAAAATTTTTCTTTTTTACTTGATGTTTGTATTGGCATATTTAAGGTTTATGAAGGATTGGGGAAGGTGGAAGGTGTCTGAAGTCACTTCCCTTCTTCAACAGGCCACCATGAGCAGCAGCAGACCCAGTCACCTGTGTACATGGCAAGAAGCTCCTTTACAAGGGCCTAAGAATTTCACATGGAAACTAAATAAATACAGGAAAAAAAGGACAGTCTTAAAGAAAGATACAGAATCCTGCCCCTTCTTAATCTCTCTTCCTGGCCTTAAAGTCTCGGCTGCTTTTATACATTTTCATTTTACCCAGCTTCTACTTCTATGACCACTTGGAACCTTCTTTTGTGTGCCCAATCAAGAACTCAGGGCAGTCTCAAAAGACAGGTATGTTGCCACACTCCCTTACCCCACGCCCTTGCTGTGGTCTAAGGGGGTCCCAGATCAAAGCATGTGAGTAATAGGTGGCACCCTTTCTCTATGAATATCTTTGATGGGGTCTCCCTTCAGCTGAAAGCCACTAATTAGAGTCCTGAGTATCAAAACTACTCTACATACTAAGGTTAAGGAACAAAGTTCTCAGTTCTCTTGGCCTTTGCAGAAACAAGGTCCTTATGTGGGGTTTTCTCAGCAAAGATCCCAGATCCTGGTAGATCTTGTCTCCAGAGGTATCCAAATGAAGCAGGCTGGCAAATCTGCAACTTCTAAAATACCAACCCTTAGCTTCTTAACTCAGTCAAACTGTGTCTCTCCTTTTGGAGCACTACTCCAGCCACATCCTTTCTAAAGGTCTACATTCAACATTATCTATTATTTATTTCCCACCTACTAACTCTCAGGATGATCACATTTCCATATCCTTTCACTGACATAGGTAAGCTGGCTCCTCCCTGAATTTTAGGATTTATGGCTTCAAGTGAAATCCCAGGCCAACTGGTGGATTCTGTGCAAATGATCAATGTAACTTTCTGCTTCACCCAATGCACAGCTGTTTATCAAAACTGACCCAGCCCGAGGATCATTTTAGATTACTGATTTTGCACCAAAATGGTTACAGCTGCAACCACAGCACATCAAGAGCCCCAGAGATTTTTTAAAATTATTAACTAAAATATTTTAATTAATTTTTTAAATTTATTTAATATTTTATCTTTAAATATTTATTGAATATTTTAATTATTAAATTTTAAAAATCAAATTATTAATAAGATACAAAACAACATCAAAATGAGTCTCCTTCACTTAGACTATTTCTCTGTTCTTAAAATATTATCAGGCTGATCTGCTGATTATTTCATCATATGGCATTATTACATATGATTCCTTCATCCATATGTAATAATGGGATTTGGGAAATCACTGGGATTGTTCCAAAACGACTAAATTTTGTATGTTACTATACCGTGAAATACTTTTTAAAAAGCTATATCTGACACACACACACACACATATCCACATATATCCTGGCACTACTTCGTACATACTACATATTCACAGATGCTTATTGACGAATTCACCTGTGTGTGATTTTTATTTTAATATAAACTTACCTGTTTCTTCTTCTAATCTGAAGTTTTTATTAATTTCTATGAATACAGACTCCCATGTGAAAAGCACAGAATTATTTAGACTAAATAATTTAAATATTAAACAGTACTTTTAAATGTCCTCAAGAATTCTGGACAGAGATGTTTTAAATAAACTTTTAAAAATAAAACTCACATATAATCCCTTGCATTTCATCAGCTTCCCACCAGGGGAAATTCTATTTGAAAATGAGCTTTGTTAGATAGTTTTCAAGCCAGAGTTGATGTTGGACTTGCGACCTTTAAAAGCTCCTGTGCAGAGAATGGTCTGTGTAAATCCCTACTGATAGACCACTCAGATATGCCAAATCTTCAGTTTTCAGTCTGCAGTGAAATGAATTATATTTTCAGAGACAAGCACTAGACACAGACGCCTGCAGGGGCTTCTAAAGAAACCCTTCCTTCCTCTAAATTTCACGAGGACAATTGGTAAGAGTCAAAATCATCCCTCTGGAGAATTTAAACCTCTCCTCTGGCAAAACTTTGGCTGCCTTGCCTGTTCCCCATAAATTCAGGGGGGTGGGTGTGCTTCATATCTGTAAAATCTAACTTTCAGAAAATATTCATCAAGATCTTCCACATTAGGGCTTTCCTGGTGGCGCAGTGGTTGAGAGTCCGCCTGCCGATGCAGGGGACACGGGTTCGTGCCCCGGTCCGGGAAGATCCCACATGCCGCGAAGCGGCTGGGCCCGTGAGCCATGGCCGCTGAGCCTGCGCGTCCGGAGCCTGTGCTCTGCAACGGGAGAGGCCACAGCGGTGAGAGGTCCGCGTACCGCAAAAAAAAAAAAAAAGATCTTCCACATTAACTTTGACCCTCCCATTTCGAAACACAGACAGAGGAGCCACTCCCTGAAAACAAGCTGGGGAGGTAATTCTTCATCTCTCCCAGCTCCAGAGCTTCATTCTGAAGGTTTCCTTCTCCCTGAATTCAGACTCACCATGACCTGATTTCTGAAACTTCTGCTTGTGAGATTTTACCTTACGTCTTAAGTCCTGACTATCAATGAGCCTTATTAAAAGTGTCCTGAAGACTTACACAAAATAGGATCTCATGGAGAATCTAGCACTTATCACTCATAGAGTACATATTCAATACATATTGGACAGGTTAGTGAAGCTAGGAAATTGTATAAAAACCATGAAGTGTGTCTACAGAGTAAACGAATTTTCTGTTGTTTTATAACATATTTTACACCCTCATCTCCTGCAGAAGCTGGAATACAGTCAACGGGGTCTTCTCTGTTCAACACATGTTTGGAAATGCCTACAGACCCTGTAACTTATTCTTCAAAACCTCTGGGATAGTGATACAAAGAATTGCACATTGCAGATACATTTCATTTTTCCAAACAGTCTAGAAGAAGTCAGAGACAAGTCTAGTGAAAAAAAGTACGTGGGCAGGTGGTTTAATAACAATGACAGCAACAATGCTGATTAGAAGAGTAGGTAGCACATTTTGATGTGCTAGTTGCCAAGGACTGGATTAAGCTCTTTACCTTTTATCCTCAGAGCAGCTTTGTGAAGCAGGTTTAATCATCATCCCATTCTAGAAATGAGAGAGCTGAGGCTCTAGGAGGTTAGACAAATTGCCTCAAATCACGTGTTAGCTGTGAGACTCAAAAGTACTTGCTTTTAACAGCTAGAAATACTGCTACTCCTAGGGATGAAAAATGAGGGGGGACTGTAGAAGAAAATGAAACGAACTTTTTTTTCCCCTATGGCTTTTAGATAGGCCACAGGCAATTCCCAAGCTCTTTGGAAGTGGCAGTTCCAGAGAACTGAAATATTTAACTGCTTGAGGTTAAGAATACCACCTCTCGTCCTTATGCAGGAGTTCTGGGTAAATGTGTCAAGGACTCAGGTCAGCATCTATTATACCATACTATCTAAAAGCACCATAGGGTCCTTAGAAGAACTTGGTTCCAAAGCGTATTTTACATATTTGCGGGCCATGAAAAACTTCTGCCTTTGAATGAAGATTTAGTTCTGTGGTCTCCTGAGATTCTGAGGAGGTGATGGGGAGGGAAGTGAGCCTGGAGCATATGGCAGAGACAACTTTGCCAAGGTGAGCCCCGAGGTTCCCCCCAGCTCCTCCCCCATCCCCAAACCCCACCCCCACCCCCCACCCCTGTCAGAGCATCTCTAGTTTTAGCCGATTTATGTTTATGTTTTGGGGCT
Organism: Mesoplodon densirostris; assembly: GCF_025265405.1. Classification (NCBI taxonomy): domain Eukaryota; kingdom Metazoa; phylum Chordata; class Mammalia; order Artiodactyla; family Ziphiidae; genus Mesoplodon; species Mesoplodon densirostris. The sequence goes on along the minus strand of NC_082676.1, from coordinate 81,101,721 downwards.
CAAAATAAGAATTTTTCTTGAAGGTGTTTGCTGTTTTTAAAGGTTTCTCAGAGACTTTTCATAAACACCTAAGGTAAAGAATCGTTTGTGAAACAAGTTCTTTTATTTACCTAAACTTTAGCCTCTTTGGCTAACTTGACTGAAGAGCTCCAGCACTTAGAAAGGAATCTAAGTTATTTGGCTAACATGTGATTTGGATGTTTTGGAAAGATAAAGTCTATAATTAAGAGATTGCCTAACAACGGATCCCGCGGGAACTGAAGGTCATTTCCCATAAAAATGTGCAGCCATGGGGAACCCCAGGTGAGCTATACTGCACTCAACCCTTGTCCTACACTTGGTCATTCATTAACTTTAATTAGGGCCATAAAGAGATGCCTAAGGAAAACGGAAATTCTCATTTGAAGATAACATTGTAGTCACTCCCTTATTCCTTCCTGAACTGAAGATGGAGAAAGAGAATTTTCGCTTGACTTTTGTTTAAACAAGCAACCAGGAGAGAACAGCCATTCAGACTGGGCCAGGTGCCATGTCTTCAATGGCCTAGGAATAGCCCGGCAGCTGTCTCTATGCCAAATATGAAGTCTGTCTCCATCGAGGACAACTTCCTTGTCGAGATAAAATCCAAAGGTTATTTTCAACCTTCAGACAAAAATCAAAGGCTATAAGGAATGATCACTCCCACATGCCTTACTACAAGGTTTTTAATACTTGGCATTTCTTAGATTAGAAAGGAGCATAATCATTTATCAGCCAAAAAAAGCTAAGATTGCCAACTACACTCATTAGATCACCAGAGAGCTATTCCATCAACGGAAAACACTTGTTAATCCATCTTGCAAACAACTGAGCCTCGACACGTTTCTTTTGGAAGGTGAGCCTTCTCTGAGGGGCCCTGCTAAGCAGTCCCCTCTGCTGTGACCTGAAAGGCTTGTCAAGTGCATGCAGAGCTTCCTATACACACCTCACTGCTCGAGACAAGGGGAGGCAGATGGACAGAGGAGACAAATGATCACCCACTGGAAACAACAGAGTTATGAGCCAGGGTGAACTTCCTTCCTCTACATGCCAGTAGTGAGAACATCTGTAGGGAATTCCAAAGAGCATCATGGAGAAAAATGTAGTTCAAGAGGCAAAGTTCAGGACCAGTGTTTGCTTTGGCATCCTGAGGTGAAAATGTTACTGAATTATCTAAGTCGGGAGCTCAAAATGCAATTGAGTGAGGGGTCACGTGTCAGCTGACGCCAGATGATGCGTGACTGTCTTTGGAGACATTTAAAATGATGATAGTGTGAGTTCCTAAGAAAGCTCTCCCGGGTCTGGAATATCTTTGATTCTTTCCAGCCCTTTCAAGAGTGCAGTGATTCACAATATTTTTCCATAGTTACCTCAGAATGGCTATGTTAGATAAGTTAAAATGTCCCATTTTAAAGATGACTTGCTAACTCCCAGAGACAATGAAAGGATAGCAGAGTCCTGAACTGACATTTCTTTCGTACTCTTTTTTTTTTTTTTTAAGAAGTGATGCTTCTTTTTAAATTTATTTATTTATTTATGCTGTGTTGGGTCTTCGTTTCTGTGCAAGGGCTTTCTCTAATTGTGGCAAGCGGGGGCCACTCTTCATCACGGTGCACAGGCCTCTCACTATCATGGCCTCTCTTGTTGCGGAGCACAGGCTCCAGACGCACAAGCTCAGTAGTTGTGGCTCACGGGCCCAGTTGCTCCGCGGCATGTAGGATCTTCCCAGACCAGGGCTCGAACCCGTGTCCCCTGCATTAGCAGGCAGATTCTCAACCACTGCGCCACCAGGGAAGCCCTTCTTTTGTACTCTTATCTGACCTTTGGTATTGACACAGTCTGATCATTAAACCAAAAGGCTTGGAGAGGAAGAATGGACCATGGTGAGTTGGCTACAAACAAAGAAAATGATTTTGCTCCTTCACTATATTCATAATTCTCAGACTGGATGCCCCCCAAACCCCATCTCCAACTCAGTGTCCATACATTTCTTACTTCAGGGCTTCTTACTCAATTTTTGGGCTCATTCTCAAATTGCAACTATTTGTCTCCACTCCAAAATTTCCTTCCCTCTTCCCTACAGTTTTTAGATACATCAGACCTGTACTAATTACTTATTATTTATTATACTCCACCTGAACAACTTCCCCACCATGGCCATCTGGCAGTTTCTTTCATCTTGATGTCATGTAACCTGTCCTTTTTCTCATTAAACTAAAGTAGCAGCTGATTACAAGTCACTAAAAAAGGAAAAAATAAAGCGAAAGGAGAACTTCCAAGGCACAGAAGTAACTAAGCAAATCTTTATTATTGGAGATGTTCTTAGCTTTGCCTAACAGCCAAAGGGAAGTAAAATCTGAGATTCAGTAAACAATCAAAAAATAAACCAACCAACCAAACAAAAAAACCTAGACCCTTTTACCACTAATTATTCTACTATTATTTTTTGCTCAAGGCCATCCCGGGGCCTATCTTAAAAGAACAATTGTACTCTCCTCCCCTCCAGACTCTGGTGTTAACAATACAAGTGAAATTGGATTAAAATTACCCTCTAAAGCAGCTCTAAAACTCAAAGCGGTGGGGTCATCAAAATCAAGTTCCCTAAGAGGGAAGAAAACAAACCAATCACACAGCCTTTAAGAGGAGAGCTCTATTGTACTTGGATAGATATTTGAGTTTCCAGCCCTTTTAAGCAGCAGTTGACTTTTGCCCAGGCTCTATCTTTAATAGCTGGAGGGGATCCCCCTGAATGGAGGCTGGGACTGTGGACTATGCCTTAGCGACCAGGCCGGCTTCCACAAGTCAGAAGCACTGGTTCATTCCAGTGACTTACATGAACCCTACATTTCAAAAGTCTCATCGTTCCAAGAAGGGCTGCATTGCTATCACCACAATATCTCTACTATCTACCATTATTTGAGGACCGTTTTTTCATTTGAAACACACATACATATATACCCATGTACGCGTACATACATATATATATGATTAGAATTATAGTAAGTCTTCTCCAAAAGAGTGATGTTTGGACCAAGATGAAGAAAAAGCAGACATTACCTAGGCTGAGGGAGAAGACAAAAGGATGAGCATTCATGTTTCCAGGGGTGTGGCTGGAGCAGGTGGTGAAGGAAGAGGCTGGAGACCTAGTCTGGCTCACCTCAGAGCAACACCTGGCAGAACAAGATGGGAACCCTTGCCTTTTCTCTAAGAGCCATGAAAAATGGGAAGTTGCCCTAAATGTTGAAGTTAGGTGGTAGTCACAAACACACATGCACTCCTCTGGCTACACCCTGCAGGAGAGGGGAGAGGACACCAAGGGGCTGAGAACATTTGCAAGGAGGCCTCTGCCCTAGCCTGGAACAATGGAGACAAAGTGAAACAGACAAAGGGTAGGGATTAGAAGGTAGAACAGACATGACTCACTGAAGGCCTGATTGTCCTGGGTGAGTAAGAGAGAGAACAAGGAAGACATTTGGATTCCCAGCCAGGCTCTAAACCCAGTGCTTTAAGTTCACTGTCACATTAAAAAAAAATAGCAACCACATCCTGAGTATCTATTGAGGTAGTGTAGTATAGTGTCACAAATATGGTCCCTAGAGGAAAAGACCATGAGAACTTGAATTCTGGTCCTAATGCTTAGTAGTTATTTAACCTTGGCCAATTATGTAAGCTCTCTTTGCCTCTGTTTCTTCATTTATAAAATGAAAATAATGACTGCATCCACCTAATAGGGTTGCTGGGAGGATTAAATAAGGTGATATATATAAAGTGCTTAGAAAGGCACCTGGCATATGGTAAGCACTCAATAAATGTTATTACCACGTGCCAGGAGTCAACTTGCACATTAGATGTGTTATCTCATCCACACAATAGGCCTGAAAAGAAGGTACTATTATTCCCATTTTACAGATGGGGAAGTGAGGTTCCGAGGGTTTTGAGAACATATCAACACCACAGAGTTAATTTAGAGACAAAGGCAAAACTGAAAACTGTTTTGTCTAGTTCCAAAGTTCATATTTTTCTGTTTTAACAGAATGAGTAGCTTCACTTTGAAGGATTTCCAGCATGAGAACAAAAGATAAAAATGACTACTTAAGCCTCCTCATTAAGCAAAAGGACTCATGGAACTAGCTGCCCTCCCAGATTGGCATTTGTAAAAAAAACTCCTGGTCAAACATTGACATTTATGTCAAAACACAATTCACATAACTTATCAAAAAGCCATTTCTTTTTCCATGAAGCTCAAAGTATTGGGAGGTAGGCTTCTCTGAATAAACAGTTGAAACTGTGTCTTTTAAAAAAATCTGTTAACAAGACATTATTGTTCATTTTCAGAGAATATTTCTTTCCTGTTACTATCAACCAATAGTAATACTGTAATGATTTTTTTGTTAGTTCTTTTATGCCAACTTATATGTCAACACACAGTTAAAGTATACAGCTCACTGGAATCCAGTATTTGCCCAAATGCACACTCTAGTCTAGACCGACCCCTAAAGAATAGTTAGAAGTAAAATGTTTACAAATTTTCCTGTAATCCTGTGTTCATTTAAATAAAATAGCAATGCCATCCTTTGCAATCCAGGGGCAACTTGGGAAGTTTTTATGCAACCATGGAGAGAAAAGAAATTGTTGGCAGAGCTGTAAACTTGTTCTTTTCTCATTTATTCTCAAAGGTTAACCAGATGTTTAAACCATCATAGAACCTTGGTGTTGGGTTTGGAGGTGAAATGGACCCTGGGGATCATCATGTTTCCTTCCTCCTTTTATGGGGAAAAATTTAAAGTCGAGAGACTTTAAATGACCTTTTCAAGGTCACACAGCTAGATGGTGGCTAATGACCAACAATTATATGCTAAGCCCAGTGACTGATAATAGCAAAGTGGGAAAGCTAGCAAGGTTAAAAGATTTAATTACACTGGCCATTGCCTGTAGAAGTAATGGTTTGTGACTCCTTAGTGGTTTCTGATAACACTGTAAATATCTGGTGAATTAGCCAACTTAAGAAAAAAAGAGTCTACTTCTGTGATGGGGACCCTTAAGGTCACTTCAATAGAAATTTCAAAATACTTATCTCCTAATGCAGAATAATTTACTACAGAATGGATAGATACTACACATGTTTTCCTCTCACTTTCATTTCTGAGGGACATGGAAAAATCTCAACAGAATCAAGTACGCTGGCATGTAAACCCCCTCCCTTAAACAATTGTTCTTTAGGTTCTTCTCTACAATGATGGCAGCTGGAGGAAAAAAAATCAAGTCCATGGGTGCTAGTTACAGCTCATTTGTTTTTGTTGATTTCATCCCCACATGGAATCCCAGCTCCATGTCAGTTTACCTCCTGTTTTAAGGAAGAACTTGGAGACTTAAACATGAACACAGGGAGGGATGGGCTTTGGAGGCTTGTTCCATTGAAAAGAAAGCAATTTCCAGTGGTGTTTCATCCCTAAAATATTATTACATTGGGGCTACTATAAAACAAATTCAACAGAATACATAGTTAGCTATTAGCCATACTCCAAACCACACAGTTTGTCATTTTCTTGTGTTTTCTTACTTTCTCCCTAGATTAGACCTTCAAGTTTTGCTCTTATAATGATTTCTTCTCTTCCTCCTTTTTACTCCTGCTATGATCATCAGCACTGTTCTTACACATTGCTGTTTACAACGTGCTAGGAACAGGCAAGCACTGTTACACCCATCATCTCCTTTGATTTTCATAATATCCAATAAGATGGGTATGATAGCACCAATTTCCAGCTGAGGAAATTGCGGTATAGAGGATATGGGATTTGCCCAAGGTTACATCTAGGGTAACCCAACGGTTCCAGTTTGCCCAGTTTGGCCTTCCGATTACCCCAGACACTAACTGTGTGTGTGTGTGTGTGTGTGTGTGTGTGCGCGCGCGCTGGAGTTTTTGTTTGTTTGTTTTTTAATTTCAAAACTCTTTCTTTTACATATTACCTAACAACATGCACCTAGAAAGATCATGAAGTATCAGAGGTCAAAAGAATAAAGTGAAAAAGGTAAGTTGATGCTACGGTCATTTTTTTTCATTTGAGGTCTTCAAAAGAGATTGACCTGATATGCTCTGTCTGGCAAAGGACTTGTCCAAAGTTCTGTTTTCACTCTGCCCTAGGGTAGGGAAGGCTATTATCAATATTATTTTTTCTTAAGAGAAAAATGTAGCAGATTTTTTTTTCTGGACTGTAAATAATGCCAATTCTGACCAAGGACTAATTTGAAGGTAAATATCTATGTCCACCCAGGGGAACTATATTGATACACACCTTATTTTTCCATTTCCTTGTAAATTCAGCTAGGAAGTGGCATCTTTTGAGCATGCAGCCATTGCTTTTAGATAAACAGCTTAATCTAATGGACTCATCAAATGGACAGCACTCTTCTAATTAAAACACTTCAATAAAAATGTGTTTGCATAAAATAACTGAGAATAATAATGGATTATACATGCTGAATACTCAGCTAGGGTCAGGCATTATATTTGACACGCTGTACATGCACTGACTTAATCCCCAAACAATGCATGAGGATGCTATCATCCCCATTTTTCAGATGAGGAAGCAGAAGCACAGAGATGTTAAATAACTGACTCAGGATCACAGGGCTGGGAAGTGGCAGAGCTAGGATTTGAACCCAAGCCATAGAGGCTGTGTCCTTAACACCCAGGCTTACGCTTTTCCATCCATTTAGAATATAATCTAGAAACCAACTGTAATAGACTGAAAATAGCCCCCAGATATGTTCACATCCTAATCCTTAGGACCTGTGAATGTCACCTTATATGACAAAAGGGACTTTGCAGAAGTGATTAAGGACCTTGAGATGAGGAGATTATCCTGGATTATCCAGGGGGGCCCAGGGTAATCCAATCACATGTTCCTTGTGAGAGGGATGCAGGAATAGTCAGAGTCAGAGGAAGAGCAATGTGATAACATGGACGGAAGCAGAGGTTGGAGTGACGTGCTTTGCAGATGGAGGAATCGGCCACAAGCCAAGGAATACAGGCTTCACTAGAAGCTGAAAAACACAAGGAAACAGATTTTTCTCCTCAGAGCCCCTGGAAGGACCTCAGCCTCCCAGCAGCTTGCCTTTAGCCCAGTTAAGCTGACTTTGGACTTCTACCTCCAGAACTGGAGGAGAGTAAATCTGTGTTGTTTTAAAGACCCTGAATCTGTGGTGATTTGTGATAGCAGCAACAGGAAACAAATACACACGACAGTGAGAAAAAGAGCTGCACAGCGGCCCTGAATTCTCTGGAATGATCAGAGAAGCAACTGTGGGCAGAAAACTGGAATGGCCACGCTCTTAACCCTCTGAAGTAGGAGCCAGCTCTCTGGGAATATTCTCTAAAGTGTCTGCTCTAAATCTGTCCTGGCCTCTGCCTTCCTCAGTGTCTGCACAGGGCCTCGAACACTACCTTCTTGAGACTTAATCCCATTTGAAGCTAGGAACCATAATTCCCCTCCTGTTATACATCAAATATGAGCACGATTTTGCTTAATTTCTCCTTCCCTCCTTACTTCTAAGTGTTTGGCATACACCTCTTTTTTGCCCATGAAGTATTTTCTCTCCTTTTCATCACAGGTACAAATAAATGCTTTGCCACTTACTAGCTGTGTGACCTGGGGTTGTAAGTAGACACTCTGTGCCTCGGTTTCCTCACCTGCTAAGGGGGATCGTAAGGTGCCCACCCTGACAACCTCCAGGACTTGTTGTGAGTATCAGATGACTCAGCAAACGTGAAGCCCAGCATATTCGCTTAGAACGTGTTAGTTTCACTGTTATCTCTGAGGTCCCTCTTTCACTGGGCTTCCTCCCCTCATCCAACCAATATGTTCAAGTCTCTCCATCCTGAAGCAAATCATAAACGCACCTGCCAAAACCACCATTCTCCCTCTCTTCTTCTCTCTGCTGCCAAATTAGATCCACGCTGGCTGCCCCCCTGCACCACCTGCCCATCTCAGCCTGTTAACAATCTGTTACATTCCTTTCTGCCTCTCAGCTGAATCTAGTCCCCATGTGGAATTTTCTATTGCATTTACACTGTGGACCACACCCACTTGATCTCTCTCTATCGGACCCTCAGGACAGCGCCTTCCCTCAGGGTCCATTTCTTCTCTCAGCCTGCTGGTTCTCAGCCTCCCTTCCTCTGGACCACCTTATTTTTTCCAGCCACTAAATTGGTGGTTCTCACTGAGGGTGATTTTGCACCTCCCCCTCTCCCCACCCGCCACCAGGGGACATCTGGCAACGTCTGCAGACATTCTTCATTGTCACAACTTGGGGTGGTGTGAAAAACTACTGGCATCCAGTGTGTAGAGGCCAGAGATGCTACTAAATAAACATCCTACAATGCACAGGACAATCCCCAACAACAAAGAATTACTTGGCCCAAAATGTCAATAGTGCCAAGAAACAGCTCTAAATAAATCCATTCTCCGAAGATCTGGCTTTGGCTATCATTGTGTGTGTGTGTGTGTCTGTGTGTATGTCTGCGCGTGTGCACCGCTGGGCAAACAAGTCTTCTAGACCCACCCCAGGCTCAGTTCCACAGTTCACACAATCCGCAAGCCTTCCCATATCTCCATCTGTTCGCCCACTCTGATCTAATCCCTTCTCTTCCCTAACCAGTTCTGTCTCCCAGGAAGCTGATGCTAAGGACCATATCAACAGGGCCCCCTTACCCTTAGGTTTCCAGTTGGCTTTAGTGATAGAGGTTGCAGGGAGGAAGGAGAGTGAGGTCAAGGTATTTATTCTCTTTTCTTCTTCCCTAGAAGGTTGCCTTGGGCTGTGCATTTTCCCCAACTAGAATTCACTTACTGTATTATGGCTGTCTCTACACAACTATTTCCTTCTAGGTTTAGGTATTTTTTTTTCCCCCTTGTCCCTTCAAGTTTAGCCGTAGTGTAAAATGAACTGTTACGGCCCAGATACTGCATTGTCCCTTATAGCTCCCATGCTCAAACATTTGGAAATGGCTCTTATAAATATACCCTTCTTGAATTATCTGATTCTGAGGCGGTCATATCTTTTCTGCTGTGATACACTCTTTATCCATCATCTGTTACCCAGATCCAACATTTTACCAGCCCCTACTCTCTTATCCACTACATCCAATCAATTGTTAATCCCCATAAAAGTTACTTCCACATATTTCATATTTCAAGTTTCCCTTGACCCTTTCCCACTGGTTGGTGCCCTAGCTCAATCTATCATTTCTTATTGCGATAACAATTTCCAGTTTCTTCCAATTTGTAATTTCAGGTATCCAATTTCTGCTCTATTTTCTCCACCTTCCAATGCCAATGCCATAACCCCATGCAAGCTTCCATGATTCTCCGGTAGCCAGATGTGAACTCTCCCTTTTTGGAAATCTCATTCTATTTCATCTTACCTCACATAGGTAACTGCCACCTTCACCGTTCTATTTTAACTGTACGACTATCCTTTATTTTGACTAAACTTAAGTTCTTCTAGGGCAGAACTGTGCTTTCCCGTATATGTTACTCCCAGAGCTCCTGATACTGTCTCCCGTACACAATAAGTATTTGTTAAATGAAACATGAGTTCTCTGCCCTTCGTTTATGGTTGGTGAGGAGAACAAATTTTCACAATTCCTGTGCTGATTTCATGGTCTTTCAGAGGTATGTCTTTTTATTCATTTTTTTAAAATAAGAAAGTAGAGCATATTCTTTTGCAGCAAAACTACAAGAACGGGGCTTCCCTGGTGGCGCAGTGGTTGAGAGTCCGCCTGCCGATGCAGGGGACACGGGGTCGTGCCCCGGTCCGGGAAGATCCCACATGCCGCAGAGAGGCTGGGCCCGTGAGCCATGGCCGCTGGGCCTGCGCGTCCGGAGCCTGTGCTCCGTGGCGGGAGGGGCCACAGCAGAGAGAGGCCCGCGTACCACATACACAAAAAAAAAGCTACAAGAACATTCTAAATGCTAGGAAAATACACACTGGCATCAAATAATCCCATTGACTCAGAGTTAACTCATACTGTTCCTGAACAGTCTGTCTCTGAAAACTTTCCCTGATTTCTCTTCCAGCAGAATTTCCATCATCAAGTGATCACTGTCTAAACCAAAAGACAGCAAAGCAAAGCCCTTCCTCTGCCACTTCATAAAAAGTAAATACTGACTTCTTAAGTACTCTAGGTAATCCTGAGGGTATTTGTTTTATGTATCAATGTGACATAATAGAACTTTAGAGTGTTGACAAAAACACATGCCCTTTAAGTATATGATTTTGGATGAATTTCTGAGCCCCATTTCTTCAACTGTACAATGGGGATAAAAATAACATAGTTCACTAGGATGTGGGGATGAATAACAAAGAAATGTAAGTAAAACAGCTTTGGTAACTGCAAATAGTGTATAAAACTTTACTGCTTAATTATTCTAGCAGTTCCATATCAACTTGTTTCAATGAATAAAAGGAGAGTAGTGTTTTTAGCTGCTGAAGTTCTAGATGGCACACCGTTTAATGAAGCACACCTGAGTGACAACCAGTAGTAATTTCTTCCCTAATCAGCTATGTCAAGGTGAACCCATTCAAACTGGTGAAGCATCCACGACTCTAGAATTCTCTTCATGTGCTCAGAGAATAAGATGGGAATTGTAAGCACCCCTCCTAAATGAGTCCAAACTGTTCTGCTCTATACCCTGGAATTGAAGTAGAATTCCAGAGAATATTTCAATAGCATATGCTCAATTATTTTGAAATTATAATCACTAAGTTACCTCAAATTCCTTACAGGATATATTGGATGATTAAACAAAATAATTCCATTCTATTTCCAGGCATTAGAACTTCAGCACCATGTAAACAATGATTTGTTGAGTATGTGAAATATATGTAAAACACTAAATACACTAGAAAGTGTTACAGTGGTGCTAAATCCTGTACATTTACCTTCCACAGATACAACCCTGTGCTTGGGGAGGAGAGAAAAGGGAAGAGTTGGGGAAAGGAGGAGGAATGAGGGAGGGAAGGGGTGGCAGACTGTATTTTCCAAAGATGGCACAATGACATCTTCCAGCCCCCGTGTTCTCCTGCAATGTGACCTCACCCAAGAGAAGACTATTTCTCCTCCCTCTTGAATCTACGTGGGCCCTGTGACTGCTTTGATCAGTAGAATTCAGTAGACAGGACACAATGACAGTTCCACCTGCAGCCCTTAGCTTGCCTGGCAGTTTCTGCTTCCTGCCCCTTGGAATGTTCACTATGGGCAAAACTAGATGGCACACAAGAAGTCCTGTTCCCCTGGGACTGCCATTCTGTGAGGAAGCCCAATTTAGTCATGTGAAGAGGCTGTGTGGAGAGATTGTTCCAGCCATCCCAGAAATGGGAGTGAAAATACCATCTTACACACACAGCTCAGTCGAGCCTTCAGAGACCCCAGCCTCAGCAGCTGTCAACTGCAATTTCATGAGAGACCCTGAGTTTGGGAAAGGTCCTGCTCAGCCCAGGAAACCCACGGAACTGTGAGATATGATGACAAATTATTTTAAGGCCCTAGGTTCTGGGGTGGTTTATTAGATAGTCATAGATATTTGGAACAAAGAGAGAAAGAGTAATAGAAAGAAAAATAAGAAAGTAATTTAGCGATTTTACTCCATTTTGCCTATTAATGCCAGTTGGAGTATGCCACTCAATTTGCTTGGGCTGGGAGATCTGGATTAACTCTTCCAAGGGTACTTAGTTCCCGTGTGCCTTTCATACTGCGAGCATCTCATACTATATTGAGTGATGGAAGAGTGTTTAAACACACTGGTTTCTCATGCCACATGGCTATGAATACAACTCAGTCACTTTATCTGGTGCTCAACTGAAGAAACAGTCTCCCTTCCACTGAAGGAAAAACTGGCCTTGCCAGGCTTGAAGAACTGTAGGTCTCCAAACAGTGCCTCCCAGAGGGTTTTTAAGATTAATTTTGACTCACCATGGCTTTTGCCTTACAGGCTAACTTCAGAATCTAATAACCTTATATAGTATCTATTGTGCCAGTGATAATGACATTATTGATGATGATGATGACGATGGAGGAGGAGGTGGACATGGATTGCACGTCAACCAAATTGTGATTTTAATTTATAAAGAGTCTCCTGCTACCTCCTGGAGATCTAAGCCTTAATGGTTATTAACTTATCCATAATTCATTTATGTTTAAAACATGTCAATGCTTCCAGTAAATAAAGTATCATTTCATTTTTGGAGGGCCTATCACCTAAATTGAAAGAAACTGATCCTTATCCAGCTGAATCTAATATAAACAACTAAAACTCTTTAAGACTTCAAAAACAAAAAGTATAGATTCGAGTTAAAAGCAGCTTTTACCAGGCCAAATCCTTTCAAGTTTTCTTTAGGAAAAAAAAGAAAAAAAAAAATCAAAGGCACTAACATCCTAAGAAACTGTTCTCCACAGTCAATGATCACTAATGTCTTTATATATTTTTCTTACTAGTACAAGGAGACTCAACATCTTGCTAAATTTTGTGAAAATATAAACAAGGGTTCCTATCTGCTCAACAGGGCTGTGAGCTTCTGTGTTTGTAAAATGTCTTATTTTCCTTCTGAGACTCCTTCTATGGTTGGCATGGTTGGAGGTTAGGGTAGTTTCATGAAATCTCTGCTGAATGAATGCTTCTTTTGTATATCAAACTTTTAAATTGTTTTAATTTTTATTATAACAGTTTGTTATGAAAAAATAACTAGAACATATAGATAGCAAAAAGAAGGCCATCAAATCACTGATAACCCCCAAACCCTGATACTACTACTATCAATACCTTGGTGTTTGTGGACGAGATTCTTTTCTGTAGAGATTACTACTTTTTAAAACTGGAGATGTGTGTTATAATTTTGTAACCTGATTTTCCAGCTGAATAAATAGCTTTAAGTTGATCTCTTTTTGCTTTTAGGTTTCATTCTCAAATTCCACTCTTTAGATTCTTTCACCCTTTGACATCACATACCTACTAACGAAAGTCATTTCACAGCTCACATTGAAGGAGACACTTAGTTCTTTTGAAAAGAGTTCAAGTAATACATCAATCCTAAAGCTGTCTCTGAGCAAATGAGAAAGTAAATACACTTTAGTACAGTGAAAAACGAAGCAGAATTTGAACACCAGGGCTACAAGTAGCAGATCTGAGAAGGCAAAGGATGAGGGTGGTCAGCAGGTTGGCCAGCTGGCAGGAGTGGCAATGATTCTCTGAGCCAGTGGTCCTCAAGCTGGAGTCTCCAACCAGCAGCATCAGCAACAGCTGAGAATTTTCTAGAAATGCAAATTCTTAAATGCCATCTAGACTTAATGAATTAGAAACCCTGGGAGTGAAGCTGAGGGGAAACCTATGTGTTCCCAAACCCTTCTGGCTCTACGTCACGCTCAAGCTTGAGTGCACTACCCTAAGGCAATAGGAGAACCACAGTCTAGGTTTCACATTAGAATCCGTTTGGGGGCTTTTACAGTACACTGATGTTTGGACGCTCAAGTAATTTAGAGAATTCCCTTGGTTGGTAGCTGAACGTCTTTATTTTATACAAGCTTGCAGATGATGCTAATAAAGAACTAGGACTGAAAACTGTTAGTCTAACACGTGTATCAATCCAACAAACTGGAAAACAAATTGAGAAACAACTTGGCTGTGAACTTTAGTGTATGCAGCCATAGGAGCTGAATGATTGTACATACACTTAAAGGGAGTATCATTTACTTTATTTTACTTCACTGGGTCAGCATGTCAAAAAGATGTGAGAAATGTTTTAAAAGAGAAATTTTAAGTGTTAGTCAAAAATAAGCATTATTGTCAGTTAATATGTTCTTTGGCCTATGACATAATTTAAAGATTTTATACACATGAATACCTTATGATTGCCATTATAATATATGGTAAACACCTAACCTGCCCAGGACTTCTATAAAACGACTTAAAATCTACAGGCGACATAGGCAACAAGCAGAAAAGTAACAGTCCTAAACCCTTAATAAGACCAGGAAGTGTCATGGTACAACAGTATAAACAATCAGGCAACAGCTTATATGTACTAAGAATGTTCATACATCTCATCCTAATCATTGTGACAATTCTTAGGGTAGATACTATAACATTTGTTGGACAGTAGTAAATACTATTTATAATGAGAACTCTAAGTCATAGGAACACTGTTTTTTCCGAATTATTTTGTTTAAGAAGATAGATAAAATAGGCAAAGACTTCTCACTCAGAACTCAAAAAGCACTAGCTTAGAAGAAATTTGGATAATTAAGAAAACAAGAAATGGGATAAGCAAAAGTTATTTTTTTAAAAAAACCAGATACAATAATCACTAATTATGTAGGAAAAAAAATTTTTTATTGAAGTCCAAGTGATAAAGAATTTCTGGTCATCAAAAGTTCACCTTAAGAGAGTTAAAAGGCAAGACACAGACTGGGAGATGATATTCACAGTCTGAATCTTGACATTGGGCTCATATCCAAAGTATAAGACAGCTATCACATCACTGGGGGGGGGGGAAGCAACCTGATTTAAAAGTAAGCAAAAGAAAAAAGAAAAGTAAACAAACAACTTGAAGAAACATCCACAAAAAGAGGAGATCTGAATGACTGATAAGCATATGAAAAAGTATTCAATATCATTCTTCTCAAGGAAATCCAAATTAAAACCCCAGTGAGATACCAATCCACTCCCACCAGAATGCTCAAGATTCTAAGTGTATGCCTACCCGATGACCCAGCAGTTCAATTCCTGATGTATACCCAGGACAAGTGAATGCAATTGCTCACCAGAAGACAGCTTCAAGAATGTTCTTAGAAGTTTTATTTACAATAGCTGAATTGTGAATGGGGAAAACTCAAATACTCATCAACAGAAGATGGATAAATATCGGCATATACATAAAACAGAACACTACGCATTGATCTAAAAAATGAACTGCTTCGATATGCAATGACATGAATGAATTTAAAATGAGCAAAAGAATCCAGATGCACAAGAGAACACTGAATGAGTGCATTTATATGAAGTTCAAGAATAGGCAAAACCAGTGGACGGTGAAAGAGTTCAGAATAAAGTTTGACTTGTATGGGAGGAGATGAAATGAGAAGGGTGATGAAGGAACACTCTGGGATGTTGGATATATTCTGTCTTAATTGGAGGTGGTTACACAAGTTCACATAGATTAAGATGAGTGCATTGTACAGTGTGACATAACTCAATTAAAATTAAAATAAAGAAGACAAGAAAAGATATAATCCAGCTTAATAAGGCAGCATTTTAAGTAATTCCACCAACATCAACTCTATTGCTTATGGAATTTAAAAATCAGTTACCCAAAAGAGAAATCTCTTTAGGATTTTTGTCTCATCATTGTTTACCCCATGAATGATAACTCAAGTTAGTTTTCTCAAAGTGTTCATAGTGAAAAATGAAAAAAAAAGAAAAGAAAGAACATGTTTTCCATCTCCTAGCCATGCCTCCAGTTACTTTATAATAATGAAGCAAAAGGAGACTTTTTAAAATGCTGGGTATGCACAGTTCTATACTAGATAAAATGTATCACCTCTGTAATCAAGTTCTTCGTGTATATGTATATATATATGAATAGTAAATATATAACTTTAAATATGGATGTTGCTGCTCTCAGACTGGTCAAGGCAGAAGAGGGTAGAACATCATTCTCTTAAATTGACACCAGCTGCTTTGTAACAGTCACCACGTGCATTCTTATCTGGCTGGCCAATCAAAAGCAGGCTCCTTAAAAGCAAACATCTGCTGCCCATTTATAGTAATTTCTACATGAAAACAGTTTCGTCAAAAACAACTTAAGCTTTGCCAACACCGAACATGTGCTTCCAGAAAAATGACCTTTCTGCCTCAATTGCACTATGATTTCTAACTCGATACCCGCCACTACTTAAAAAAAAAAAAATTCATAACATCTTTCATTCAAAGTGTTTAACAAAGATTTTTTTTTTCATTCTGTGCCTTTTTTCCCATACCTGCTTGAATGTGTGTTCACCTCTTTAGAGGGCATAAGGCACTCAACTTGGGAGAAAAATGACAGGAAACATGCTGCCTTCCCATTTTGAGTTGAACATGACTTTAGAAAGTAACACTAAAGCACAGTTGACTGCTTATGGAAGCCAAACTGCTTGGGTTTAAGAGTTAAAAATAAGAACTCAAAAATCAATAAATGGAATTATTTCCATGGCCATTGCTATTATTACTATTACTTATATAACAAAGCAGACAGTTATCATTCAGAATCCAGGGGCACCGGCTGGCATGAATAAAGTCTAATATGTATATTTTAATTATATAAAATCAGAAGGAAATTGGAAAGACGGAAATTCTAATTCAGAGTGTTTGCTATTCCAAAGTATTCAGGGAGAGCCAATAATTCAATGAGAACAAATGCAACACGTCATTTATATTTCATTGACATTGTTGAGGCTTCATTTCATTTTGAAACTTTGTTGTATATAGAAGAAAAAAAATCACCTAAGTTCATTCATGGGATTTGCATTTCTGCCGCATTTCCATCCCAATATTGTTAAAATGATGAACACCTTCTACTAAGGAGTTACCAAATAAACTCTAAATCACTGCTGTAAGGACAGTATTTATCAAACCATCTATGTCTTATGCAATTCATTCTCTAATTCAAAAGTCGGCATTTGTTTGTAAGTTGGAAAAAGCCCAAAGAAAAGTCCTTGAATCCAGGCTATGTCAAATTGCTCTAAAATTAGGGGGTCTTTCCCCTTCAGGGAACAAAAGAAGACGTATCATTATGAATCCATGTGATTTTTTTTTCCACCTTCTTCCAGGAAGAATTCTGAAAAGCCATTTTCTAGTTCAGCAGGGAGAGGATCATGTATTCATATTTCCATCTTGAGCTTGTCATGGCATTTTTAGTGTTATTTTCAAGAGTAATAAGGCCCATAAAATGTCAATCAAAACCCACCACCAGCAGGGAATGTGTTGGAAGCTGTTACATAATCAGCATGCCTGTCTCAGCACAACACGAGTGGCATTTTTCATGTCGATACCAAATTCACAACTTTAAATCTCAGGTTTCCTGTGCCTCTGGGTTGCCACAGAAGCCAGGACTGTGGCAGCCCGAGCAGCCCGAGTCAAAACCCAAGTGTCCCGTTGCCTAATGGAATACTGAGTCATTTCACTCTGCCAGGTCTCCTTCTCCTGAATAACAGAATTATTGGGAGGAGGCATGAAGAAGTGCAGAGCAGGAGCACTTCTGACAGCTGTAGGAAAGACTGCACATCTCTGAGCCTCTGCAAGCACTCAGATTTCCTGAGCTGACACTTACCCTCGAAGTGCAACTTGAACGCTGATGTAGGACTACTCAGTGATCTCTACCTGCCCACCTCAGCCTCACGTACCACAAGGCCAGATGCCCACTGCACTGTGCTCTGAGCTTGTACCTTAGGGGGAAAATAGGGGTGGTACAGGTTTTCCATTTTATTTCTGATTTAACACCAGCTTAAGACATCATGGTGATTGAGCCCTACACTACCCTGTACATTTAAGATGGAAAAGATACATTGGATCAGCATGCTATTATCTTCCTAATATGCTTTCTCCACAGTACAGTCTGCCATTAGGTAAGATGTTAAATGATTTGGGTAAGGAAGCTTCTTGAGTGTCCTCAGAGTTCTCTCTCCCAGATTTCAGTTTTAGCAATTTTATGGTTTGGAGATTATATTATGGAATATTCCCTTAGTAGATGATGATATAGGGAGAAGGAAAAAGGAAGCAAGCAGGAAGAAGAGCGCCGGTGAGGAGGGAGGGAGAAGGAGGAAGTGGAGGAGGACGAGGAAGACAAGAGGGAGAAGAGAGGCGGGAAGAGAAGAAAGAAAAGGAAGCAAAAGAAGCAGAGGAGGAAGAAGAAAATGGGAGGAGGAGGCGTCCTTCTCTTAGGTTTGCGTTTGCTTGGTATGTCCACGGATCTGCTGTAGTGTAACTTTTCCCTCCTACCACGCGGAGCTTCAGTTACTCAGAAAGTATTGCAGAACTTCTTGAAATCTCACAGTATCCTATGGAGAGAGATTCTAAATAACCATTCCTATTTGTCACTCAAAGTAAAAAAAGTTGTGTAGAATTGGATTCTGTGCCCACCCCCTTGCCCCTGCATGTGATTTTAATCATGATACTTTCTTGGTTACTTGAATAACTGTCCACCTGTAGTACTTATTTTCTCCTACTCTTTAGCAGGATTTTACTTTTAAAAAAACGTATTCAAGGGGCTTCCCTGGTGGCGCAGTGGTTGAGGGTCCGCCTGCAGATGCAGGGGACGCGGGTTCGTGCCCCGGTCCGGGAGGATCCCACATGCCGCGGAGCAGCTAGGCCCGTGAGCCACGGCCGCTGGGCCTGTGCGTCCGGAGCCTGTGCTCCGCAACGGGAGAGGCCACAACAGTGAGAGGCCCGCGTACCGCAAACAAACAAACAAACAAACAAAAGTATTCAACTCTTATCTCAGAGGAATTATGGCACTGAATTGAAAGCAGAAGAAAGAGACTTTTAGTACATAGATATTGATGTTGATACACATGCTGCATTTCGCTGATTCTAAAGCACTGCATATCATAAGATGTACCTTTATTCTACGTATCACTAAGAAAAAAAATTACGGCTCATTAAATTAAGACATAACATAGACTACAAGATGTGTTCCGATTCCAGAGCTTTTTGTAACCTTACTCCAACCATAAGAAAGCACCAGACAAGGCCAAATTGAGAGACATTGTACAAAATAACTGACCGCTTGTCTTCAAGAGCATCAAGGTCATAAAAGACAAGCAGAGACTCAGGAACGGTTACAGACATTAACAAGAAATAACACATAAATGCAAAGTAAGATCTAGGACAGGATCCTGGAGCAGAAAAAAAAAAAGTTAGTGGAAAAACTGGCAAAATTTGAACAAGGTCTGAAGTTTAGTTTATGATATTTTGCTAATGTAAAATTCTTGTGGTTGATAATTGTCCTATGGTTTTCTAAGGTATGATCATTAGAGGAAGTGGAGTGAAAAAGATGTTATATAAAAAAAACTCTTGGAATTATTTTTGCAACTTTTCTGTAAATCTAAAATTAATTCAAAACATAGCATTTTAAAAATCTGGGGGAAAAAACTGTATCTTAGGATCATTTAAAAATAGTAACTTAGAATTTTGTAAAATTACACAGCCAATTGTCTCCAAATGTTCCTGTATTTGAATAATTTGTCCATTATTTGAGGATCAGCGCAATGCGGTAGAAACTGCCCTGGACTGAGTATATAATCCGTGAGCTCCAGCTTTGATTCTGACCAAATTCACAGGGCACATCCTACAGTTCCTCAAAATAATCACTCTGGTTCTCAATTTCTTCAATCTATAAGATGAGATCTTTGGACGAGTGATCCTTAAGGGCTATTTCACCTCTAATATTCTCAGTATCCATGTTAATAACCGGGCAGAATATATCAGAAATGCTGCCATTACCTAAAATCAGCACAGTGACCAAAGCAACGAATGTTTTGTGAAAGGCTGCACACATACCCACACAGCCACACTGTCACAAGCACAGAGTTCTCTCTCTGTATAACGAGTGTAGAATAAGCTACATTACGGTGAAAACCATATCGATTCTGTATTCACTGAGTGCTTAATTTAGCCTTAGCACACAAAGACGCCAGGTGTTATTAGCACGAAATCACACTCAGTTTTTAGTCAGACCAGCACTGTTCCAAATCACCCTCTCAGAAAAGGACAGGAGCAGGCAGAAGTGGGAGCGGAGAGACATGTTTTATAGGTCGTTCACCTTTGCCAGAGCCCCAAGTTCTAGTCTTCAGTCTGTATTAACTGATGAAAAGAAACCACTAAGGGCTTCCCTGGTGGCGCAGTGGTTGAGAGTCCACCTGCAGATGCAGGGGACAAGGGTTCGAGCCCCGGTCCGGGGAGATCCCACATGCCGCGGAGCGGCTGGGCCCGCGGAGCGGCTGGGCCCGTGAGCCATGGCCGCTGAGCCTGCACATCCAGAGCCTGTGCTCCGCAACGGGAGAGGCCACAACAGTGAGAGGCCCGCATACGCAAAAAAAAAAAAAAGAAAAAAAAAAAAAAAGAAACCACTAAAAGTCACGCATCACGTGTGGGTGGTGTCACAGAAGGAGGCTCCCCTAATGCGACAGAAAGCCTCACCTATAAGATGCCTTTCTAGATTCTGTGTGGAATCCTACCCCTAGAAATAATGAGAAACCAGAAGCCCATTTTTCCCTTGAATTCTTTAGCAAAGGGGAGATAAGAGAGGGTGTTTTAAGGGTCATAGTGAAAGATGGGCTAAGAATTCGCCTTTCTCATAAAAGTCTCTGTGAAAAGGACACACAATATGGCAGATGGATGGCAGTGTGTGAATCCTCCACACTAGAAGAGAAAATGCAAAACAAAACAAAAAAACCCTATTTGTCGTTATTAGCTCTGGCACATAAATGCTATCAAAGCTGACCAGGCAAGGGAATCTAGCCCAAAACGCTAAGTCATTACATTTAAGAGTAAGAGAGAGCACAGACACCTTCCCCTGGAAAGTCTGTGAGCACGATGATGTGGGAACCTTCCAGGGAAAAAAATCTGCCACTTTCTCACCCAGTGATATAATAAAACATTCACGGGAGTGGTAGATTGCACGACTGTCATTTCAACACGCGCTGAATAATGAAGGATGGGAACTGGCTGAGGAGAGCAGAAAGCTTCCCAGAGACGGGTGTGGCGTGCAGAACACCCAGAGGGCTGTGGAAGGAACTAGACATTGGTGACGTGTAAATCAAGGTGGCTGATTTAAACTGAATCCGGAATTGTGACGAGAGCTTGGGTTGACCCCTGGTTTTCTGCTCCCTTCTTGGATTCCCTTGCTCTTATTCTCTTTGGGAAGGAATTTCTGACAGGAGGCACTGCCCTGGGTGGGACCAGGAAGGTTTCCCATTGAGTAACCAAATGAGACAGTGTTTTCTGAGTCCTTCTCACTGAAGGTGGGGTTGTCTAGACTGATCTAGGCCTGAGGCTACCTCTTGTGGTAAGTCAGTTATCACAAACGGATTTTCTAGGAGTTGTGGCCTTAGGGAGGCCAGACATGAAGTTCAAGGCTCCATCCTATTTGTAGAGGATTTGTATCCTATCTTTTTTTTTTTTTTTTTTTTTGCGGTACGCAGGCCTGTTACTGCTGTAGCCTCTCCTGTTGCGGAGCACAGGCTCCGGACGCGCAGGCTCAGCGGCCATGGCTCACAGGCCCAGCCGCTCCGCGGCATGTGGGATCTTCCCGGACCGGGGCATGACCCGTGTCCCCTGCATCGGCAGGCGGACTCTCAACCACCACGCCACCAGGGAAGCCCTGTATCCTATCTTTTTGAAAGAGGCCCCTGGAGTTGTACATCTTGACAGCACCAACATTCAAGGCATTTAGCCCTCTTTTCTTCTAGGTTGTGTACATGCTAGGTCTCAGGTGGTTGGTTGTTTGGTGTGCTGGGGGACTGGAGGAAAGACAAAGAATAAAGATGGTGGGAGGAGTGCTGGGATGAGGAGGAGGAGCTGGCAGGAGTGGGGGAAGCTATGAAGGAGTCCAGAAGAATCACTGCTGAAATGTCTCATGGACTTTCCACCTGTGGAGCTTTGGGACATGTTTCAGGCAAGTATCTGGAGAAACGAAGATCACTTGGAAGACAACTGGACCAACACCTACATAAATTCAGCCTCAGTTCGGTGAAGCTTGAAATGAGGGAAAGGGAAATATTGTGCAATGGTTCTCAGGTATCGGCTCCAGACCAGTAGCATCAACAACCTGGGAACTAGTTAGAAATGCAAATTCTCAGGTCCCACCCCAGGCCTACCGAATCTGAAATCTGAGAGTGGGGCACAGCAATCTGTGTTTTAACAGACACTAGAGGTAATTCTGATACAGGTTAGAATCACTGCTGTTTAGAATGAGCATGGAAAATTTAGGAGAAACGGCCCACTAGGCAACTTTGAGATTTCTGACTGGGGGTAGGTTGCATACTGGTTTGGGATACTTGAGGGATAAGGTCTGGACATGGGGGCCATGCAAGAGAAGAACCTGGTTAATCAGCAGGTTTTCCAGAAGCTCTAATGGTGGATGTAATGCCAAAGAAAACAGCCGTGGCCAATGTACAGGACTAAGCCTGGATGGGAGTGCCAGGACTTGTTTTAAAAATGCAAATCTTGGTTTCCCAATTTAGACTAGAGTAGAATCTAGCAGTTCAATCCTTTGTCTTCTCATCCACCTCAGGAAGCAGGACAGGAAGAAGGAATCTGAAGAGGAAGGAGGAAAAAAAAATGTCCCACATTCCTTCCTTATTCGCATGTCTAAAAATCTGGACCTCTCCAGAAGCTGTCCTGAGCCAATGCCAAGAATCTCCCACTCTTAAAAGACATTTCTCTTTATTTATAAATCATCTCATTATATTTCTGATATCATGTGTATAAAATCACACATTTAAATCACATAAATCCCTTGCATCCTCTGTTCCTGGCCTGCTGGGAATTTGGAAACACAGCAGATGACACATACACCTATTAGCAACATGTGAAAGTAAATGACTAAATCCAACTTCAGGTTCGATAAGAGAGAACACAGAGAGGTCTAGTTAGTTCCAATAGAATTTTGTAGAATTCAGTTTAGAAGGCTGGATAAGCTTTAGAAAGACGAGCAGGAGACAAAAGTGAATGTCAGAACGTCAGAGTGTGATCGCAGGAAAGCAAAGGAAGAATCAATTAAAAATAGGATGATCATTGATAATGAGATATATATTGCAATAAAATCACACATGACTGGAGCTCCATCATGGTGGTGCTGTGGTCCAGTAAAGGGATGGAAAATGCCTGGCCTACCCCATCCCCCTGCCTCTCTCCATCCTGGGACAGACATCACTATCAGAGCCTGTACTTCTCCCTGCTGAGCACAGACTCCGTCTCCAAGCTATCCACAGCCAGCAGCCCCTGCCAATCGCCCAGAGTTGCTGTTTCACCACCTATGCCAGCCTGCAATGGGCCTGGGCTGGAAAGTTTCTTCTGCTCCCGGTTCTGCCTCTCATTGTTTTGCCACAGGAAGCCTCTGCCATCAGCGTCCCAAAGTGTACCTGCTCTAATTAGTATCTGCTATTATAATTCCAGAATAGACCAAGAGGTAATCATATGAAATGCGTGCTTTATTTTCATCTCCCTTTCAGTATTTTATATTCACAAATGCATTTCCAATTTCAACCAAGGGGGGGGGAATCAATGATTCTGAAACTATAAAAAAACAGAACTATGCAGTTATAAAAATGAACAGTGCAAGTATAGATCACATAAGTCTATCCCAAAATGTGGGGCATTTTCAAGTGGTACATGGTATTTCATAAATTTTTAAAAGTTAAAAGTTTTTTCTTTTTTTTTTTTTTTGCAGTATGCGGGCCTCTCACAGTTGTGGCCTCTCCCGTTGCGGAGCACAGGCTCCGGACACGCAGGCTCAGCGGCCATGGCTCACGGGCTCCGCCGCTCTGCGGCATGTGGGATCTTCCCGGACCGGGGCACGAACCCGTGTCCCCTGCATCGGCAGGCAGACTGTCAACCACTGAGCCACCAGGGAAGCCCAAGTTTTTTCTTTTTAATTGCAATGATTATGTATTTTTAATGCATAATATAAAAATATAACTAGTCATCAAACCTCTGAATTCATGGGTATTATTGCTTATGTCAAAGATAAGTAAAAGCAAAGAAAGAATTCAATTAGCTTAGAGAAAAAGATTAAGCAAATAATAGTGCAGGTGGCAAAAATCTTGAAGGTGACACGTGACTGGCTATAGTCTGAGCAACACTATTACATAACTGTGTGTGCATGTGATGAGTCTCACCTAATTTCACTGCTGATTGACGATGCCTTAGGGGAGCATGCCAACTGCCTGACCACACAGTGCTAGGATTCCCGACTGCCCCGATATTAAATGGGAAGTTACCCTTGCCATCTAACAGTTGAATTACACTAAAATTTTATGATTTACAAACAACTAATTCGTGAATTTAACTAAGACTTGAGAGGTAGAAAAGCCTACCCCTTTATCCGACCCACAATCTACAATTAATGTGTTCTCAGTCACAACTAACTAATGTCACCCCTAATTAAATTTCCCAGATAGTATTTCAGTTACTACTACCCATTAAAACTAGTGAAAAGCAACAGCACAAGGTGGCATGGCTCTAGGACTACTTCCAAGGGTATTCATCTCCTCTGACAATTAACAACAACGAAATTCCAGGGAAAAAATTTCCATTCTATTTTATCTTTGCCACTTGTAACACGGTCCCTCCTTAGAGGTCTAATTTATCTGACATGTTTACGGAAGCCATTTTTATTATCCCATATCTGAATTATATTCACTTTTTTTTTTCCTGTTTTAGAACAGTACCAGGTTTCTGTGTGTCAGAAGTATTTGTCATTAGGTGGAGAGAGAACACTGCAAGAGATGTCATAAGCAGTGGTTTGCCACCACCTGCCACATTAAATAAGCCTCAAGGTAAGCACTAGGTTACAGGGCAAGTAAGCCAGGTTTTCCCCCCTTCCTCCTTAAGCCACACACTAATTTGTACATGTAAAGGTTAGCCCAGGTTTTTAATTTCAGGGCTCGATAAAAATGGGACAGAGTCTAAATCAATAAAACTTCACATGAATGACCAAAACCCAGATGAAAGTCAGACTTAATTTAAACCATAAAAAGTCTTTCTTTTTAGAAAAACTAATTGAAAAAAAAATTCTAGCATCAACCATATCATGAAATTTCCAGGTAACTGTGAAATTAGTGACTGTGGGTCTATTTCCCTAAGAGTGCCATCTTTCATCCACCCCAGACCACTTCCTGTTCCTCCTCCTCCTCTTTCCTTCAGCTCTGAGAATCTAGTCGCACGTCCTGCGGCCCGTCCGAGCCCCAAGTTCAGGCATTGATAAAAATTTAAGAGAAATCATGATGCATTGCAATTGGGAGTCTCAGGGTTAGAAACTCTGCAAGACAAAAAGTAACACACTCCAAATGGTGAAATTTCAGGGCAGTAGAGGGAGAAGGGGGAACGTTGGCACAGAGGAGGTGGGATCCACACACTTCTGAAATGGCTTCTTGGGCTACACAGGCTTGGGGAAAAAAAAGCATGCCTTCCACCTTGGCTGTACCATAAATACACATCTAATAGCATCTACATCACAATACACGATAAAACTAATCTTGCGGGGAGGGGACACTAAGTGTGTAGACCCTGGTATATCAAACATGGTGAGGGGGACTTCCCAGGTGTTCCAGTGGTTAAAACTCTGAGCTTAACCATGGATTCAATCCTTGGTCGGGGAACTACAACTAACTAAGATCCTGCATGCCTCAATGAGTGGCCAAAAAAAAAAAAAAAATGGAAAGGAGGAAAGGGACAGAGCTGATGGTAACAATCACTACTATATATAATTTCACCTCCATTTTACAGATTAGGAAACTGAGGCACAAGAAGGTTTTTTTTTTTTTTTTTTTAATGTTTAAGTTCACCCAGCTGACTAAAAACCCCAGCTTTTTTCCATTTTACCACCTTAGTTTCCCAAAGATCGATAGGTAGATCCAACAAATGTGGCATTTCGATGCACCGTGTACCTTTCAAGCTCAATCTGAGGTCCAAAGATGGCCAGGTTTAGCATTTACACCCCCCCAAAAAAAAAAAAAAACCAAGCAACCACTACGCAAATGCAGACCAAAGTGATTATGAAGAATAGTTTATAAGCTGCTCCAGGTACTGACTCAATTCAAAAAGCTTGTTTTTATGCATCAATATCATACTAAGCTTGTTTTTACACCATTATATACCTAACTTTTGATATGGAACAACACAGAAAAAGAAAACCAAAAACCCAATTCTTGCATTAGAATCCTGAGAACATAAGCATTTATACATCTTTCCCTCTTAAGAGTTAGAAACCAAAGGGGTAAACCATCAAATTAAAGAAGTGAGGGTATTAGGCCTTCTAAATGGACACTCACTCTTCTCATAAATACTGAGACTAAGGGCTGTTTCTACCAATTCTCCATTCTGGTGCTGGATTCATGGTAGGCAATTAATTCTGTTTATGGCTTGCCTGACAAGAGAGTTCAGTGAACTAACATCAAATACTTTTCTAGTCCCCTAATTTATAATTTGGAAAACCAGAAATAACAATTGTTCCTTTAGAAATCAAAGGAGGATGCTGGCCTCAGAACTCCCTAGGTTCTAGCCTTTAAAGCTATTTTCTTGAGAGAATTCTGTGCGAGAACTGCACATCTGATGGGTCAGAGCACTTTCTCTTTCTCCTTTATAACTTTATTAAGGAATGAATACAGCTTACTCTTCAAGGGCATAACTTTATAGGAGATAAAGACCCTTCACACTTTATGGCAAGGTCAAAGCTGTCCCAAAAATGACCAATGAACCCAACAAATTCTTGACTCAGAGGTCCAATTTAACTGTTTCACCATCTCATTTAAAAATAAAATGGCTAAGCCTTCTTTTTCTGGTCTATTATTTATTAGATTTCAATAAAGAAGCTTGCTTTTCATTAAAATTTTGTCACAAACTGCCCCATGCTGTGCCTTTCCCTTGTAAAAGGCATTTTCAATTTCTCCCTCCTTTCTTGAAAAAAGAAGTGATTTCTGGCTCTTTTCTTTCTTGCTGCCTGTCTCTCCAAGTCTAATTTAAAGAAACCAACCAACAGGACTACTTCCTTCTCCCTCTATCTTAAAGAAATACGCAACAAGTACACTTACTTATTTCTTTTTTAGCAGAAATTCATGTTGCTTCAAATAGGAGGATTTTAGATACCAAATCTCACAATTCCCTGGTTTGTGAAGACTTACATAAAAAAAATCACTTTTAAGTGCACAAGTACAGTATAAAAACGAATATATACATACATGATATGAAAAAACATGTTCTCTCTGATGATACATGGTACAGAAAGATCTAGCAAATACTATAAAACTCAGCTAACAAAGATTGTACAAGTAAGCAAGAAAGCTTTGTAATTGATACTAATATTCTGAGTTACTGATGAGACATGTGGGTTGCCTTTGAAGGAAGACAGTACTGGGATTAACTACGTAAATATTAATAATCTGTTTTCTGCATAAGGTCAATTTAGGAAGAGAGCAAATTCAGAAAACATAACCACAATCCACAATCTCAACTTCAAATAAACTGGAAATATTGTAATATTCAAGACCTGTTTCTGAGCATAGATCTTAGCACTTCAAATACACCAGAACACAATTTTAATACCAGACATGAATTACATTTCTTTTGAACTACTGGATGGCAACAGTACCTTCACTTTCATTAACATACTCAGCAAATTGTGGGAACCAGGAAGCTACATTTCCACTTCCCTTTGCTTGTATTTTACAAAATTATGCAAATTCCATGCCCAGTTATTTAGCATTGGGACTGCAATCTGATAGCTTGATGACAGAGCGAAATTAATTTGAAACAAAGAAAAATAGTAATTTGTGAAAATCATGCCCAGACCTAGGGGAGGGCAGGAGGGTGTGGGAGGGGCCTCTGAGATCAGGAATCCATTTCCAATCAAACCTTATTTCTCTACATCAGCTATTTTCCTTTAAGTTATGAGTAATGGGCCTGGAAAAAAAAAAAAAGGATGAGAAGCCAGGCCTAAAATGGATGGAGGATGCTTCATCCTCTGTCATGGAAAAAAAAAAAAAACAACACAAGAGGAAAGATGGAGGAAGAGAAGAGACATGGAGTGATGGTGCCAGGAAAGCAGGGGGACTTTTGTCCAATGTCTTCTTCCTTCCTTTCAGGAAAGCCAAAGCGGTTATCTTCTGAGCACAGAGGATTGTCATGATTCCATGAACTTGGAAAATATGGGAATAGTTCTAAACAGCTGTGCTGGAGAAGTAGGCTGCTTAGGTGACTTTACTCACCATTTGGGTTTGTCTTGCCCAGTGGAGGGACCGATGCCACCCTCAGAGCCCTACAGCAGTAGCTACAAAAGCCAATCAGGGATGACAAACGTGCAGCACATGTGCCACGCTCCTCGCTTACCTCAAGCAGATGACAGACATTATGAATCAAGCATGACATCCTTCCTCACTGAGCTGAGGCAGAACCTCGGAATCTTTTTCCTCACGGTGCTCCAAGCAGCCATTACTGATTGATCAAGGAGGTACCTGAGATGAAACCTCGTCAACATGTTTGAGCAAAGCGCAAGTCTAGCTGTGGACTTGATTTACCCATAACAGGGTTCCTACTTCTGCACCCATGGAGAGTTATCTACTTGATACCCCAGCTCTATAAGGACTGGATATTTTGCTCCTAAACTTCAGTTCCTTTATGTACAGGGATCTGATACCTGCTCTGAAACCTCCTAGACAGCAGCCATGAGTCCAGAGCTGGCCCATTTGTGAATTCCACAGACCACTGCAGTAAGTCAAGGCTCAAACACTCCACCCCTGTAATCTACATGCTCAAGACTCATGCCCCAACTGACTACCACTGATACATAAAGAAATCTGATGATTGTTGGGTTACACTGGTTCTCCATGTACAAGCTTGATACTGGAGGAAGGTACACTAAATTTAAGAAGTTGCCTGGTGACCTGGCATAAAAAGCCAGACCCAGTAAACCAGTAAGTCGTCCTTAGCCTTTCCATGACTTCCAAGTTTGAGGACTATAGCCTGAAAGAGCAGATTCTCCTGGCCACTAAAACATTATCCATAAAACAGGCCTCCAATTGCCCTGAGGCCCAGGAAATATCTCTAGGAATAACAGAAGCTACCTCTCTCCAAATTCCAGACACTCCCTTTAGTGGAGACCCTGAAGTCCAGAGGTAGTCAGGGGAGTGAGCTTAGAACAAGGGCCTTATTCCCCAGAGATCCTTGTATCACCCTCTGAAACAATGAACCTAACAAAATCATGGCTGTCAAAGTATACCTACTGTGGTCCTGCCTATGTATGCCCCCAGCTCTTACTGGGCTTGCTGGTTCATTAATGGGACCAGATCCCTGGCTTTAGAGGGGTCAGCCTTACTTTGTTAAAAGATTCCAGAATCCTAGTGTTTAAGCCCTGCCAAAGTCCCATGAAACCGTGGATTCAGTTCTCTCTTCTGAATCCTGGGATTCTGATCTAGTCATTCCTTTAGGCCCAGGTAAGATGGCCATGTCCCATAATAGAGGAGATTGGTAGAAGAATCATCTCCCCTGGACCAGAGGGAGTGTAAGGGGGTCCCTAACGAGCATCCAGTGTCTGCAGACAGTGTGAATTCTGGAAAACACAGCATGGGCCATTCAAGTGGCACGGAACAAAAGAACCCAACCTTGCTATGGTCCAAGTCTCAAGAGCCTTCTACCCTAATATACCCCAACTCTTACTTCAGCTTGGTCCCAAGTTTTCAATAATTAGATTTTTCAGAAGTCGAGACATCAGGATCCAGTATGTCTCTGACTGCCAAGAGTTCAGCTGAGGTGACAACCTCACAGATGCTCAAGAAGGGACAATAGGTACAAATATGGTAGCAAAGTAGAGTATTTGTCTTCATATGTACTTGAGTTGAAATAACAACTGTACCGTGTACTAACTCTGTGACCTTCACCAAGTTGCTCGATTTCTCTGAGCTTCAGTTGAACAAGAGTAAAGTGGAAATTATTGTAAGAATATAATAGGGTCGTGGAGAAGCTTGGAGGGTTATGTATTAAGTGCTGGGCACATGACAGGCACTCTCAACAATCATACCTACCACAGCAGTCTTTTGCCCAAGTGTAAAATTAACATATAAGCATGTTTGAGGTATCATGTTTGTCATATAATAGGCACTCAATTATACATAGAGAGAGAAGAAAAAAATTAATTAATAAATGAATGAACCAGTCATGTTTGTTACCATGGGTGAGAGAATATTCTTTAAAAGGAGCCTAGCTCACCAGGCAGTCAGCTTACCCAAGCATCAGCAATACTTTTTATTCACTGTTAGGTGGATGCTTCAGTTGAAATAAGCAGTGACCTAAAATTATTTTATAAATTATTTCTGAAAATCCATCCAATACACTTAAACTGTGATTTTTTGACCCATAAGTCACATTTGAACATTTACAGGAAACTCAATAATAAAACTCTGCCTTTGAAAGGGAGAAGGAATTCTTCAGAAAGTGGGTGCTCTGTGACAGCAAGGTAATAACCTTATTTTAAAGACAAATTTCTTCCACTAAATGATCATGTATTCTTTCTATGCTGAACTTAAATTGGAGTTAAAAATTTCAAACTCAGATGTGTATAAAGTTTTTATTTTTGAAAAGTCAATTCCCTTTTTAGGCACCCACACTTGAGTTTTGATTCTAAAGAGAGAAAAAAAAAAATCTTTCTGGAACTAAAGTGAATGCTTTAGTTAAATGGAATACATGGTTAAATGTATGCCCAGGGGCAGAGAAAAGTCAAATCCCTAAAGTATAATTCTGATAGTTGCACTCAGCACCCAGTGTCTATCAGGGGAAAAATGTGCATATTTTTCACAAATAAGTGACTACTGACCCTTCCATTTTAGGGTATCTCAGAATAGAGGAGAGAACACTTTCACCTGGAGGATTCCACCTACTCATATACTTGAAAGAATAACACTGATTATACACATAATTTGTTTTGTAATAATGTCAACCTGTTTTTCAGACTCCTAAAAGGAAGGTATGCTCCACTGACATGACTATAATTTGAGTCAAATGGTCCTGGGTTCACGTCCCAGTTCTGTTACTTGGTAAAAGTTCTACCTTGGGCAAGGTCCTTAATACTGCAAAGCCTTAGCTTCTTAAAATTTCCCCTAGGAACTAGTTATTCTCTGCCCTCTGCCTGCATCCTGATGGATTCTCTACCCTGCTCTAGGCCCAGGGAGGCTGATTCTGTGGGCAGCACCATAGATTTAGCCAACGGAGGGCATCGGCAAGAGGTCAGAGGTGGGTCGATATTTCCATCAGAGCTCCTGGGAACAGTTATAGTTGTCGTCACATGAATGCCTTTGCCACCCCATTTCCCAGGCCATAGACTCACTGGAAAGATGAAAGGAGATGTATGTACAGCACTTAGCAAAGGCCTGTCACAAATAATGAGTGATAGATGCCACCCACATTTGAAGCCAAAATAAGCAAATGGTGTTTGAGAAGGGTCCACCGCTAGTTAAGAGGTTGGTTGGAATAATGTGTCACCAAGGCAAGGCAAGCGTTTCAATTAAGTGCGAGGGGATGAAAACGTTTGGTTCACAGCCACTCCCCACTCCCTTCAAGTATCTGTGCACTGTCTGCTTCGCATATGCCAACACTCCTCTGACAAAATCCAAGGGAAAGATTCTCTCTTGAAAAGTAGTCAGAGCACAATGAAATCTGCACCAACGGGACTGCGATCAGGGCGGTGTGGGAACAGGGGTTGTGACGTTGGCTCTGTGCCGAAGGGAAGCGAGACTGAGATTGAGGCAGCCTGGTGACAGTCCTGTGCTGAGCTCCTGGAGTGACAGTTGCTCTGGGGTAAGCCAGTGAGCGGCTCCATGAAAGTTCAGGATGTGTAAACCAAGAGAGAAAGTGTTGATGAAGTGTAGAATGCCGTATATGTGGGTGTAAATATCTGAGAGAGCTGTGAGTCAGGACAGGGATTCCTATTTTGCGGCACCTCGATAAATAGATACTGGGTCAGCACTGAGCCAAGGGGGTCATGGTTTTAAAAAAGTTGCCCGAAGGCTGAAGGAGCTAAGCTTTCTTCTGATCCTTGACCAAACTATCCAAGAGGAGTAGTCTGGAGTATGAATGCCCGGTTCAGTGGTTCTCAAAGTGTGGTCCCAGGGCCAGCAGCATTAGCATTACCTGAGAACTTGCTAGAAATGCAAATTCTGGTGCCCCACCCAGACCTACTGAATCAGAATTCTGCAAGTGGGGCCCAGAGATCTGGGTTTTAATAAGCCCTCTGGGTGATTCTGATGCACATTCAAATTTGAGAACCACTGTCTTAGTACCAACGCCCTAGCACCAATTTATGTTATTACTATTAGTCACTGCTTGCTGCCCTTATTATGAATCAAGCACAGTGCTACTCCATCCCTTACTTGAATCACTGCACTTAATATTTACACAAGCCTTGTGAGGTAGGTACTGCTAGTGGTCCCATTTATGGAAAGTAAACTGAGGCTCGGGGAGTTTGCAGAGCACGCCAAGGACACACAGCCAGTCAATGACAGAGCCAGCAATTGAGCTATGCTGGCTTTCTCAATGTCTAATCTCTTCACTTTGCTTCTCTGCCTCTATAGCAAAGGAAGATACATCCTTGTAAGGCAAAATGCATTTTTTAAAGAGGTACATTTTTTGAATTATGTGAACCTTTTCTACAAGACAACAGAAGTTATTCCTCAGCTTGCTCTGTGAAACTGGGAGCTGCCTTAACAGGGAACTCCCACAAACTCTAAGATGTGCTTTACTCACAGGAAAGCACAAAGAGGTATTTAGGAGACAGGGCTGAGCCAAGGATAGCCATCTGGAAAGGATCAAACTTGCACAAGTTTTTGAGTTGCCCAAATAAATGTCTTGTCTCCACCAAAAAATAGAAAAAAATATATATATATATTTATATACACCCATACCTACATATAACAAAGTACACATTGCCCATAATTATAACAGCAACTGGGGGAGAACATAAATTTGGATCTCTTACCTCCCCTACAAAATGAGATCAGACCAAATACAGTGAATTATTTAAAAAAAAATTTTTTTTTAAAAGGAGTTTCTATGAATTACTATTTGGAGTGTGCTATTATCTGCCCACTATGAAGCACCTACATTCTTTTCTCTACACTGATAAAACAAGGTCTACTTTAATCTGGAGGAAAACAAAACGAAACAAAATTCAACAGGTATTGACCTTACAGTGGTCAATGGCTTATTACCATATTTTTACTTTAACATATTAAAAAACACCTCAACGTAAAGTAAAAAGCCTGCTTAGAAAATCACATACTATCATATTTGTGAAACATCAAGCAGAGGAAAAGTAAAATAAAAAAATAAATTTAAAAGACAGCAGGTTAACACTCTAATTAAGCAACTCTAAGTGTGGATTTATTTTCATGTAGGATTAATTAACCTAATAATGATATTTGTATTTATTCTGAGCAATATCTGGGGGAAAATTTTAAGCTCAATTTTTTGTGACATATATCCTTTTATAAAGATATGCATATATACATATATATGTATTTAAATATATATATGTTAAAAAAGGACAATGATTAACAAAAAATATTCTAAACAAATAAATACTTACTTGTAAAAAATTAATTTGTATTTATTCCAGAACATTCATTAAGTTTACATTTTATGAAATTCCTAATGAAATACAGATAAAATTTATCAATAAGAATTAGAGCATTAATAACAAATGAAACTGCCATATAAAGCAATCTGAAAAATCTATTTGGATAATTTAAAAATACCCAAATAGTGAGCTAGTGAGCCTATTTTTTTGTTTTACAAAAGGATAATTCCACATACTTTGTTATGATACGAAAGTCCTGTGCTTATTTGCATGCCCTTCAGTTTTCGCCCCAAACTCTTTGAAGGCATTGGGTTCATCTTGCATTTCTCCAGATACTGAGGAGTTCCTAGGAAACAGCTTTGTAATTGGGAGACTAATACATTTATTGTATTAAATTCTGTTTCTCAGACTAAGGTGATATTACTCAGAGAGGGAGGGGCACAAATGCAAAGGTTGCCAAGTCCAGGAAGATGATATAATGAGTGAAGTGGGCTGGGCGGTGAAATGGAGGATCATATCTTTTCTAAAGGGGTCAGCTATTACTCAGTTCCAGGTGGTTGTCTTTGGACAAGTATGCTGGTCCAGTGTTTCCTGATTTTCTGATTTTTTTCAAAGAAAAAATGGCAATTAGGACCTCAAAGAGATATCTCCCAGGTTTTAAAGGCTGGCCACAAATACAAAATTGCTCTTTAAAGAATAGTTTATTAGTCTGGGTTTGGGCCTAAATACAAGCCCCCTGAAGATATTCCAGGAACACTGGGTTTAATATAAGAATTAGGGTTTATACAAATGATGGGCAACTGGAGAGGGTAAAGGTCAGGAAAGTCATGCGGAAGTTCTGGGAAGCTGCAGTCAGAGGACAAGGAGGTAACCTGGAGACCTCTTCCTGAAGCACCAAAGTGGTGGTTCTCTAAGGCTTATGGGGAGGCTGTTCTGCAAAGTCTCTGGAAGGATTCCACCAGTGGTCACCATCTGCAGCGGTGAAGTGAGTGGTTCTCAAGCCACAAAGCCACCAGGAATCCCACATCTGAAACTTTGGGACCAGGGCTTCCCTGGTGGTGCAGTGGTTAAGAATCCGCCTGCCAATGCAGGGGACATGGGTTCGAGCACTGGTCCAGGAAGATCCCACATGCCGCGGAGCAACTGAGCCAGTGTGCCACAACTACTGAGCCTGCGCTCTAGAGCCTGCGAGCCACAACGACTGAGCCTGCATGCCACAACTACTGAAGCCCACGCGCCTAGAGCCCATGCTCCGCAACAAGAGAAGCCACCACAAGGAGAAGTCCGCACATTGCAACGAACAGTAGCCCCTGCTCGCCGCCACTAGAGAAAGTCCGCTCACAGCAAAGACCCAACACAGCCAAAAATCAATCAACCAATCAATAAATAAATTAATTAAAAAAACAAAAACAAAACTGCACCAGGAGCATGTTTATTATATGAGAAGATATTTCTCACACAGCTATTACTTTGTTTAGGGGAAAATCAGTCAAATGCTCTTAATCCCAGTCATGATTATAAAAAGTAGACACTGAAATTATAGTAGAAAACAAACTCCATTTTGACAAAAGACAGCTCTGTGACTGGGGAACAATATGTATCAGCCATTATTATGAGACAATTAAATAGAGTGACTAAACTCAAAAGGAAAAACAACTTATAAAGCACTTGCTGTGTCTACCTGCATATTGACTTGGATAAAAAGAGAAAAAAGATCTGTTATTAAGGGCTTCCCTGGTGGCGCAGTGGTTGAGAGTCCATCTGCCGATGCAGGGGACACGGGTTCGTGCCCCAGTCCAGGAAGATCCCACATGCCGCGGAGCGGCTGGGCCCGTGAGCCATGGCCGCTGGGCCTGCGCGTCCAGAGCCTGTGCTCCGCAACGGGAGAGGCCACAACAGTGAGAGGCCCGCGTACCGCAAAAAAAAAAAAAAAAAAAAAAAAAATCTGTATTAAGTTGCTTTGGCAAAGCCTACACAACTTGCATAAAAATGTGTATTGTTCAAATTGCTTCAGTGTAGACATTTAATATACATAAAGTCTGTTTTAATGATTCATCTTATCCACATCCTCACTTGTGATAATACCATCTCATCAGTTGCCTGCCACCCTCTCCCCCTACACCTCACAAGTATCAAGTCAAAATTCAACACTTGGTTGATGTAGACAAAATCTTTCAATTCAAGCCTTCCTTACACATACTGGAGCACTTTTCAACTGTCACTTCAGAATGTCACCGATTAGCATGCAAAAGGTTTAAAGTTAATTTCTTTATTTCTTTTCAGGGAAAAGAGGTTAGAAACAGCTGTCATTCAGGTGATGAATACAAGCTGCCAGCCTTTGAAAGAGCAGGTGAAATAGTTGAGGTTGGAATTAATTAGCATTTAGAAAACCCCCATACTGGACTGTGCCCTGGCAAGGAAATGGCTGTCCTTCTTTGCAAATGATTTCACCTATTAAAGTAGTCCAGATATAAGGCACTGTGCAGACATACAACCAAAAGTTTGAACCTTCAGAAACAAAATAGTTTCCTGTTCTTTTGAAAAATTGAGGCTCATACACGTAAATCTAAACGTAACATCCAGTCAAAAGTCACACGTGGGTATACAACTAAGTCTTTTTAAAAATGACATTCAGGGGCTCAGGATGATCTCAGGCTCGCCTGCGCCATTCAACAGTAACATCTGAGACTGTCCTCAGTGCTGGTCACACAATGGCTCTGAAGCCATTTGATTTGCAACACATGATGAGAGGAAGAATATTTTCGAAAAGAAACCTCTCCCTGACCACACATTCTGTTTGGTTTCAGTTTCCTTAAGGTCATACTCTCAGAGCACATCAAACATCTTACCCCCACCCCCCAAAGAAAAAAAGACAACTCTTCTTCTCTGTTTCAGAACTGCACTGTATATATTAAGTCTTAACCACTGGACATTTAAAACAAGCCATTGTAAGTCATATGACATTTAATATATAGGGTTCTAAAAGCACGACAAAGATTGATACCAGATATTTAGTGAAAGGTAATAAGTGACCTCCAAGAGTAAGAAAAAGCTGTGCATTGTTGGAGTGCCCACAGAAAACCAGGATGGTGATGCTAATTAAAAAGCTCATTATTGGGCTTCCCTGGTGGCACAGTGGTTGAGAGTCTGCCTGCCAATGCAGGGGGACACGGGTTCATGTCCCGGTCCGGCAAGATCCCACATGCCGTGGAGCGGCTGGGCCCGTGAGCCATGGCCGCTGAGCCTGCGCGTCCAGAGCCTGTGCTCCGCAACAGGAGAGGCCACAACAGTGAGAGGCCCGCGTACCGCAAAAAAAAAAAAAAAAAAAAAAAAGCTCATTATGATTGCTTGGAAGCCAAATGTCAAAACAAATGATTTCCTTACCTCAAACCGGGCCAGAGTCAGGGCAGAGGTTCTGACTGTAATGATGATAAGTCTCTGTTTTGATAATGTAAGAGGTCTGAGTCTTCTTTATTCACAAGAACTTTCTTTTGAGAATCAGAACTAATTATGAAATGAAGCACTTCATACAAGGCAGGAACAATTGCTTTTCAGAGGCCTGAATGAATCCCTATTTTGCCCTACAATTAAACCACCCCCCACCAGCTCTTTCCCTCCACCTGCACACCCACCTCCTACCATCTTTCTGCTGCTTTCACCCACTACTTCCACCCCCCTCCCAGCCCTTACTAGGTCTCTAACCCCCCCACCCCCCATATCCTAGTCCTCATCCTCTAAGTTCACCAATATACCCTCCTACCCAGATCTCTCCATTAGCTCCATCCTTATCCACCCCCTTCTCCGTCTGCCTTTTTTCAGCACTAAGAACTTCCTACTTTGTATTGTTTGATATTTATTTACTTAGCCTATCTTCCTTTACTTCCTTAAAGCTTCCTTTGGTAGCTTCCTTATAAACCACGAAGTGGCAGGCTACATCTTTTTCTTTGGTTTATTTCCTCAGACTAAGTTGGGGGCAGGAGACCCTAAAACAGGGGACCCTGTTCTCCAAGGCAGCTGGTGAGGAGAAGGAAAGGAACACTTGTTCTGATTTAACCACGTCGTCAGGGTCCCCTGGCTATTGGCAGGAAGAGCAGGCTTCCTCACTGCTTGTGGGCAACAGCGGCCTTCACAGCCCTGGGACCTGCCAGGCCTCTTCCCCAGGGCTCTCTCTGTGATCTGATTCACTCTCTTGACAGCAGAAAAGGGCCAGGCAGACATGGATCTACCATGAAGCCAATTAGTCTTAAGCTTCTGGGCCCTTCACTTGCATGCGTGAGGCCCTAGCAATTTTTTATTTGCAATGTTGTGTTATTTTTCTTGAAGGGGGCCCTTGAAATTGTAGAAGCTTCTGGACCCACATAACTTGGAGCAGCAGCCCCTGGAGGAAAGAGGTACCAATATTTACTGCCAAGGCTTATGACCAGCAGTTTTTGTTTTTGTTTTTGTTTTGCGGTACCCGGGCCTCTCACTGTTGTGGCCTCTCCCGTTGCGGAGCACAGGATCCGGACACGCAGGCTCAGCGGCCACGGCTCACGGGCCCAGCCGCTCCGCGGCATATGGGATCCTCCCAGACCAGGGCAAGAACCCGCATCCCCTGCATCAGCAGGCGGACTCTCAACCATTGCGCCACCAGGGAAGCCCTGACCACCAGTTTTTATGTGTTTGTTTTATTCTACTCTACTACAGGCACTAGTAAAGATGGACTGGCTAAAAGCGTGTGTAATATTTTTCAGGAGGTATTTGAACAGGTGGTTTATGAGACCTAGAATAGACAAGGGTATTTCTTCACTGGTCAGCACAGAATTGACAAGGACAAGTCATGCAGAAATGGCCTCATGTCTTGTTTAAAGACTAAAGTGTCTTTCCTGTCTCCAGGCATTTGTACTTGATGTTCCCCCAGCTTGGAATGCTCGTCCCCCAGATCTATGCAAGGCTGGCTTCCTCTTGACCTTCAGTTTTCAACTCTTGTGTCCTCCTTTGAGAGGCCTTCTCTGAAATGGTCCCTACTTCACCCATCTGTTACAGCCCATCGCATCCCTCCATCTATGTCCATCATAGCACATATCCATATTCAAAATGTTTTTTACTGATGAATTTATTTATTGAATGTTTGTTTCCCCCACTAGCATGTAAGCTCAAGAGGGCAGGGACCTCAACTGTGTTGCTCACTATGGTATCCCTAAGGCCTAGAACAGTGCCTGGCTCCTAGAACAATTAGTATGTGTGGACGAAAGAAAGGGAGGATGAATAGGTGGATGGGTGGGTGGGCGGGTTTGGTGAATGTGATCTAGGTTCAGTATAATATTTACAAAGTCTACTCAGATAATTTTTGAGCACAACACAGAGAAATGTAAATAGTAAAGTTAATGCAAAACAAGTCAACCAATAATATAAAGAATATTACTGATGAATTCAGGGGTCTTAGCACTTTTTCTTCTCTGGAAGCCTGGAGGAATTCAGCATGATCCCTTCAATGACAGCAGTTCAACGGTGGTAGGGAGAGGATTCGAAAGGACAGCTTGCAGACGGGGGTGAGATAATGAGGCTAGGAGAAGATCCCCAGGCAATTCTGATTTTCCACACCACACTCCCACATCTAGCTACTGTGGAAAATCCTTGAATTTCTGGGAAAACTATAAAAGTGTCTAGTGGAATGTCACATACTTTGCGTTGAGGCTGTCGTATCAAGGGATCCCAGATGCCTGTGTTTCAACTGGCTACATTAGGGTTGCCTAGGGAATCAAAAACAAAAAAAAAAAAAACACGTATGCATCCCTGGACCTCATCTGAGATTGACTGAAGCTCTGGGGCAGGCCTGGAAAATCAGCATACTAGAAATCTCTCCAAGAGGTTCTGAGAGGCAGCTACTGGGTTTGAATGTGCTGTATGACTAAATTGGAATTCAAAAGGACCTTAACAGACTTGAAGAATGTGCCAAAAAAGACAAGATACATGTGATGCTGAAGTTTCATACTCTCAGAATCTCTCTAAGGTACTGAAGAAGTTGAGATAAATACAGGATTGAAATTTCCAGTGAAAGAATAGGAAATCCTGCCCTGAAGGTATGTGTATATATGTATGTATGTGTGTGTGTGTAAAGTACAGGATTGGGAAGACTGCACCAAATATCTTACATTTGACCCACTCAGTTTGACCTCTTATTATCATCCTGCACCAAGCCTGGAGGCTGACCTACATGGACCACAGCAGCGACTTCCCTTGCCCTCTGGCTTCTGGTCAGCCAACAGGGAGTCCCCTCAGGAGACAGGAGGAAGAGAGGAGAGTAAGGTCTGGGCTTTCATTCCCTGAGCCCTCTCTGTTGGAGGTCTGTCTTCAACTGAAGGTCACAGCCCCTCTACATGATTCTCTCCCTCCAGAGACTCCCTTTATTAAACATTTCAAGTTTTCCTAATTTGAACGAGTTTTTTGTTTTTTGTTGATACTATGATTGATACAGGTACCTAATCTAATGGGAAGACAGGTTGAAAGTAGATAGGGTTATGGCTTAGTTGCTGCTTTTAAAAAAGCTAATGAGAATTCAGCCCTTTTATATTGTCTCAATATGTATCTAGAATCAGGTATAAGTCCCATGGGTGTACACGTCTGGTCTCATCAGAGGTTTCGGTCCATAGGGAACTTTGACATCCTGGAGGGGCCAGAAGGGCTGTCAGATGGCTGGTCAGATGGGTACCTTTCTGAGCTCACCTGCCTTGGTAACACTACAACATGCTGCAAGGAGCAGCAGTACATAGTGGCTATGAGCAGGGACTCTGGGCTGGATTAACCCCTGGCTCTGCTACTTATGAGTGGTACAACCTTAGACAAGTTATTTCACCTCTCTGAGTGCCTGAGCTGTTTCCTTAACTGTAAAGTGGAAATTAATAATAATAATAATAATACCATCTCTCTCATAGGTTATGAGGACTGAATGAGTTACCACCTATAAAGCACTTAAAACAGTTCTTAGCACACAATAACTATTCTATACATATGTTTTAAATAAATAGAATCAAAATTCTCATCCCTATTGTGCAAACTTCAGAGAAAACCAGCATCTTCCACAAAGAAAAGTGGCTTATCTTATTTTTTTTCTATAAATAGCCAGGTATTTTTAAGTGGGTAAATATTTTCTGCAGAAGTTAGTTTTGTCTACAAAGGGCCATTAAATTATAGATGACGACATTAAAAGTTTGAGACACTGAACCACTTACAACAATTGACACTTTAAAAATATTTTAGAGGTTAAAAATTCTAATATTTTATTTCTGGGCTAAACTGCAGAGAATGCAGTTGGAAAGAGACGCTGCTAGCGTTTTAATGATCCACACCAGACCCATCCATGTTGCCACAGATCATGAGAGTGTGCTCTCTGCTTATATGATTGTAAGAAGCCTGAATGAGACTTCAAATGTATCCAAAAAGGATAGTAATTTCCAGCATGGATAAAGAATTGTATCAAAGTTTAAGGTTTCGAAAGCCATGAAGCCTGGTGTTGACAACTGAGACAATGCTCACTGAAGGAAAAAAAAAAAAAGAAAAAGGCAGAGTCATGTCAGAAGAAAAGTCCTCTCTGAAAACTACTCATTCTCATCTATTAACATTAATTTAAAAATCCCAACAATTATGTTTGTATAATTGGCATCAGATTTTAATGTAGCTAAAATTATAGTTATATCATTTTCCATCTTTCATTATCATTCTCTCTGTCATTTAATCTTCACCTCTAAATGATCCTTT
Source organism: Mesoplodon densirostris (assembly GCF_025265405.1). NCBI lineage: Eukaryota > Metazoa > Chordata > Mammalia > Artiodactyla > Ziphiidae > Mesoplodon > Mesoplodon densirostris. The sequence goes on along the minus strand of NC_082676.1, from coordinate 81,060,597 downwards.
GAGGTCATTTGGAACTGAAGAACACAAACAGTCCCTGACTTAGGATGTTTGGACTTAACGATTTTTCAACGTCGTGATGGTACCAAAGCTATATGCATCCAATAGAAACCATGCTTCAAATTTTTAATTTTGATCTTTTCCTGGTTTAGTAATATGTGATGTGATCCTCTCTCATGATTCTGGGCAGTGGCAGCGAGCCACGGCTCCCCGTCAGCCACTCGATCCCGAGGGTGAATAACAGGTACACTGACAACCATTCTGTTTTCCACTTTCAGCACAGTACTCAATAAGTTACATGAGATATTCCACTCTTTATTATAAAATAGGCTTTGTGTTAGATGATTTTGCCCACTGTCCGCTAGTGTAAGTGTACTGAGTGCATTTAAGGGGGTCTGAGCTAAACTCTGATATTCCGTAGATTAGGTGTATTAAATGCATTTTCAGCTTAAGATATTTTCAATTTATGATGGATTTAATGGGCTATTCTAAGCTGAGAAAGATACAGAATGGAGGTGTTTGTACAGATATCCATGTTTAAAGAAGAAAGATGGATGACTTTCGAAAGGTTTTTGTGTTGATGCATCAAAAGGGAAGGAAGGAGCTGTACCTATTGGAGAGAAAGAGTAAAGAGAGCCAAGTAATGTGAATGGTTAGGTTTTCCAGTCTACCTGTGCCCAAGGCATGACTCCTGCTTGGCTGAGGGTCGGTGTCACGGCTGTTCTTCCAGCTCACTTCCATTCGCTGGAACAGAACAGTGGTTCTAAATGAAAAATTCTTAGCTGTGGGTGATATCTGCAGAGCCCCTGACAAGAACTTCCAGCAACTCCCTTCCCTCAAGGAATGAGGAACATCATATACGAGCTGTGCCAACGCCTGGTCCTCTCCTTCCCAGAATCAGGGGCGGCACCAGTTCCGGGAACTTATCCTACCAGGTGAGACCCTAGATTATTAACTGTTTTCTCAGTTCTTTGATATTTTTAATTGGGAACATTTAATAAATAATTGGAAGCTATGTGGAATGTATTTACTCATTTACATTTATTTAAAAAAATTATTTGAAGTTCACTTAAAACTTTTTTTTTTTTTTTGCGGTGTGCGGGCCTCTCACTGTTGTGGCCTCTCCCGTTGTGGAGCACAGGCTCCGGATGCGCAGGCTCAGCGGCCATGGCTCACGGGCCCAGCCGCTCCGCGGCATATGGGATCCTCCCAGACCGGGGCACGAACCCGTATCCCCTGCATCGGCAGGCGGACTCTCAACCACTGCGCCACCAGGGAGGCCCCACTTAAAACTTTTTACAGTGTGTCTCCCAAAACTTACCACAAAGTTTCTTAGAGAAAATATATTTTCTCTGTGTGTATACATTTTCTGGTTGCCTCCTGATTTTTATTGTGTATTAGAAAATGTTCAGAATTCTATAAGAATAGAGACTTCATCTGTCATTTCTGTGACTCCAGTGCCTAGAACAGTGCCTGGGATGTGGTAAGTGCTCCATAAATACTTTTTGAGTGAATAAAAAAACAATATGAACAGAAACTAGAAATGTTGAATACTAATATGGGGCACTAGCTCTGAACAAGGCCCATGGCATGTACTTGACAAACATCAGCTCCACCTCCCAACACTGCTAAAAGCTAGGTTCTGTTCACATCCTCATCTTACATATGAAACCACTGAGCTAAAGAGAAGGTAAGTAACCTGCCTAGGATCTCACAGCTTAGAAATGGAAGATCTGGAGTTGAACCTGGATAGCTGAAAGCTAGAATCCAAGCTCAGAACCCCACAGCTAATATGAATGTTGCTAATCCCTACTCTTTTCTTCCCCCTATTCAAGTAAACACTTAAAAACTCAGATATGGCTTTTTATACACTGATGGAAAATGATTCTATGTTGACAACAAAGTTTGTGAAAACCAGAAATGTAATAACTACAATTATTTTCATTTACATACAAACATATTTTCACTTACATACAAACATACTTACATACATACAAACATATATATATATATATATATATATATATATATAAAGCACTTACTGATAGGTATAAAAATTCAACAATTAATTTCTCTCATTTTAAACCTCTTCATGAACCTCCCTTACTTTCCCCCTAAGAGGATCGGGTAGCAAAGCAAACCAAACAAAATCATGCTTGAAGTGTAAGCAATTAATGTGGCTGGCTGAAGCTAATGGAAAGCTATTTTTTTTTAAACAGGAAGAGTGCTCTTAAGGTATTTTTAGACGTGAAAATAATGTCAGTGTCATTTATTACACATACTTCAAATCCAGTTTTGTCACAAAATGGAGAGCCTTCAGTGAATTTGAGAAGAGGGGCTTGAGAATGTGGCCCATATTATATGTTGATTTTTCCATGGTTGTTTCATACAGACAACATCCTTCAGAGCGTTGCCCCTTCTGGCAGGTGGCATCATGCATGTACATGACTCATATAGGATGGTGGGGACTTAGCACCCATGCTTTGGCTTTAAGCACCTTTAAAACATTCCCAGCCAGGCTGGCAGGAGACCTGAATTTTAATCTTGGCTTTGATACTAACTAGTTATGTGATCTTGGGCAAATCACTTAACTATTCCTTGCTTTGGTTTCTGCAAAGCTGGATTAGATGACTCTTAGATACCTTCCAGAACTAAAAATATCTTTCAATTCACTACATTTTAAAGATTTTATTCTTAGTAAATTCTAAATCCTAACTTACGATTATCTATATCTCTAAAAACTTTTTTTTTTTTTATGCTTAACAAGTTTGTTTACAAATGAATAGAAACATTTTGGTACGTGACCTACCAGGGTTTCTTAGGGTTTGGTTACTTGGCAAGGCTGTAGGCCTATGAGGACAGAATGCTTATTCTGCACCTACATTGTCATGAAGCCCAAGTACTTCTAGATCTGATGGGATGGTGGCATAAAATGGTGACATAGCAACACCCCTGAGCTCTTACAGCCTGTGGGCAAGACAATGCATAAATGTGTCTACCCAGAATTTAGCATAATATCCATGTTTCTGCTCAACCTAGGAAATCCAGTTCTTCTTTTGGGTGCCATGGATGTCAACACAGAAAATGCGGGGCATCATAAGAATGGACTCAGATTAAAGGGGTCTGGGGGCAACAGCACTGTCTAGCCATTCCTGGGTTAACAAGTAAAGTTGATCCCCAGCATTTTGCAGAGTTGATTACATAAAACCTGGGTACCTCAAAGAGAATTCTGATCAAGTGCATAAGAAAAAAGCAATTATTTTCTGCAAATAGTAATAGAGCTCCCGGAAAAAGAAAGTGACCTTCTAACATGGGCCAATGTAGAATAAAAATAGCCAAGGTTTACAGACAGATTTACAGAACTTGGACAAGGTTGAGTCTAGAACAGAACAAAATGGAAATATTCCTTCAGGCATTCCTTAAGGAAATAGAACTAGACTTTAATATCTGAACCCATGGTACACCCACTGAAGTCTGTTTTGTATATTTACAGTTAAATTAATATGAAATACAATGTACATAGTTCTTATTCCAAAGGAAAGGCTCGCTCATTCCTAATTAATGCTTTTATTACCTTTATAAAGTTCTGCATTACAAAATACCTTACAGAAGATATGGCTACACTTGAATCTTTGCACTAGATGAGTCCTACCTGTTTATTTTAGTAAAAACTCTAATGTCCAAGACAAGGAGTAGGGAAAACCAAGTAAGCAACTCTGGTCCTTACAGATCGTTGACTTAGTAAGTCTCACTTCTGTCTGGGTGTGCTGACATTAAAAAAAAAAAAGCACAATAGTCAGATGTACAGATAATTGCAACACCTGTAATACCTTTCAGTCCAATCCCATCAGTGGCAGATAAGGACAAGTGGTTTAATCAGAAACCTTTCCAACTTACTTTCCAGCTTACTTTCACAGCTATAGTACAGAAGATAAAGAGCTAAAAACCATACTTCTCATGTTGCCTTAGGGCTGGCATGTAATATGGATCCCCCAAGGAGATTCAACTGTGTGAATCTTGAAGATGAAAGTAAAGAACATAGTGTAACAGCTGCATGAAAGGATGGCTCTTTAAGAAAGCATGGTGGTAGTGTATTTAGTTCTTTTAAGGAGCTGTGTCAGAGTACCTAAACCTTAATGTAATATGTGTCAAGATCTGGGTTGTAACAGCAGTGGTGGTTCTGCTCAGACACTCCGTGTTGCAGCTGAACATTTTTCAAGTTATGTCATCCTTGGTTGTATTATTCTCTGCCTGAACTATACAGAATGGATTCTGTAGTAGGCAACCAAGTATGCTGATGACATATGGTCTATGCTGTGGTCTTCCTTTCCCCTGCTTCTTAAAGCTCTATCCTCTGGCAGGATCAGCTGTAATAACTTTTTTTCTTCCTTTTACTTTACTTCAGAAGACAATCTCTTACCTTAAGATCCACCCACACTGTATCTTGGGAAGTATATCTTAAATGGGTAGAAAAGGCAAGATTCTACTGAAACTATTTTATATATCTCTATATAATATATAAGTACTATGTATATTTATATGTACAAATATATAAGATGAATTTTTTTTTCAAATAATATATAATATATATGAGTTGATGAACATCCAAGAAATTGAACACTAGGAGCTTTTCTCCCACAATAATGCAAAGAGTGAACTGACAATAAGAGTAGGTATTTTATTAAAACCCACATTCACTGGAATCACAAAATGCCCAATATAATTATCACCAACCTGGTAAAGCTTTGAAGTTAGTTAATTTTACTTCTTGAAGCATTCAGAATGTTTTAAGTAAACTCTTATAATTAGCCATTGCCTTTGTCTTTTTTTTTTTTTTCCTCCCTTTTCCAGCCCACATAAAAATGACAAACACAAGATACAGCAGGCTAGAGCTTTTTCCCCCTCCTTGGGAAGAAAAATATTCATGTCAATTGGAAGAGTTGAAATTGCATCCAGCAGTTTGGGTTGGCTCTAATTTCAACCTCCTGTGATATTCCACTCTTATTCATTCAAGTAATCTCTCTGGCATGGCAATACTAGGTTTGCCTTTTTCATATAATTTTTTGGAGCTGCATGAGCATTCAAACATACTGCTTCCTTTAAAAAAATATACTTCAAAAACTTCTCAATTAAAAAAATAGTGAAAGACACCCTAGTACTACCTATAGAAAACTCTAAATTGAGGCAGAATTGTGAAGATGGGAACCAGAAAGATGGGAAAAAGAAAACTAACACCACCAAGTGGCTACTTGTCCTGGTGCCTTATTGATTCAGATATGTTGTTTTATTTGTAAGAAGCCAAATAACTTGTCCAAATTCATAGTATACCACAGAGATAAGACTGGGGCCCAGAACCGTCTGCCTCCAAAGTCATCTCCATTAGACTCACCAGAGCTGTCAGGAACATGTTTCATAAATCCCTGTGAATCAGACAATGGATAAATCCTGTCCTGTATCTCTCCCTTTGCATCTCCTCCAATGAGGTACACCAAGACATCTTGTTCAGAGGATATAATTTAAGACACATGGTCAAATAATCAAATGCAAATACTGCTATACAATAAATGTAAAAGGTCATGTGAACACAGCAGAGAATGTTGTCACACCGTGTGCAGAAGGAAGATTGGCAAAGCATGTTCCATACTATGAATCACAAATCTCTGAATGACCAGGGTTTCTGGGGAATATAATAGCTCAAAAGTCTCATGTGCAAAGAACCATATAAGTTAAGCCTTCTATGTGTATCCTGCCAACTTCCAACAGGGGAAATGTCATTTTCCTTTGTAAAGATGATGACGCAGGCAGAACCAATGGACAGAGACAGAAACATGTAATGGCCTTTTAAACACTGGCACTTTGATGATTAAGTTGTGCCATCAGAAAATTCCCCAAATTTTTCATTGCAGAACAGCATTCAGGTGATCAGGCACAGTGGATAAAGTAATCATTATGTGTAACCCCTATGTAAGGCTAATTTTCTGAAGCTAAGATCAATCTGGGGCAGTAAGTAAGTAAGGTGAGTTTTCTTTTTCCTGGATTTATTATCCCTGTAGCACCACAATGTTATATAACAGAAGACTAAAAAGTACAAAGAAAGCATTTGGAAATGGGCATAAATTCAACCAGAACTGTTAACTCCCATATATCAAAAGGGCAAAAGGAAAAACCCAGAAGAGCTTATCCTCTGGTGAATACAGGATATGGAAACAGATTTTTTCTAAGGATGGCAATAAAAGACCAGTACTACCTAGTTCCAACCACCTGCCTCATGAGGAGAAGTGAATAAGAAAAAAAAAAATGTGCCAACACATTATATTCAGAAGGGGAGCTACTTAGCCCAACCTTTAAATATCAGAGTCTGAGGAGGCAAGGCATTTGGGAATATAAAGCGTATTCCAGGCTGATGGTGCTTATTAGATTGGTAGCTTTCCTTTCAGCCTTCCTTATGTTTTTCATATCTGTTTCAATGACAGTAACTTGGGACAAGCAGCGAACAGAATGGGTGATAGAAAACATAGTAGCATTTTTGCTTTCATCTGTGTGTCTTCAGATCAGAGATTAGGCTCCAATTTCAGTCTAGGTGCTAGTGTCTGTTGAAGGAGGATAAAGAACCAGCACCAAGAGTGTACTTGCTTGAGTCTCCCTATTCCCTACCCAAGAGAGCTCTGATTCAGACTGAAGTGCTAACAACTACATATAGAAGGGTGATGAGTCCGTCTCCACAAAAGATCTTAGATAAATGCTCTCATCTGACCTTCCCTAGTTCATAATCACATCATTCTCATTCCTTTGATACTGTTTAGACTTTCTATATGTGTGATATTTAACTCTGCTTCCATCTAGTAGTATTTTTATGGTTTTATATTATATGCTTAAGTTTTTAAAAAAACATGATTTTAATTATAAACCAATTTCACAAAAACTAAAAATAGCCTTGATCTAATTTAAAACACTTTTACAGCAGTTGAAAAGAGATACAGTCTATAAGGAAAATCAGCTCATCATGGTATACAATATATATGACCTAAAAGACTCAGAAAGGATTGCTCATAAGTTAGAACTTTTTTTTTCTTCTAATGACCAACAGTCATAATCTCTTTCCAGACTGAGCACTGATGAAAAAATGCAGAGAAATATAAGATGAATCATTTTCTACTTTTATGGAGATTCTCCTCTTTCTCCCCCAGTCTGAGAAATCCTGAGGCAGATGGCCTGTAATTCAGAATGGTCCTTGAGGCCCATGCAATCACCCATCTTAGATGTTTCAACAAGATAGACCCCTGGAGTAAGTATGCAAAAGAAAAAAAACCACGCTGTTTGCTCATCTCAGAGTTAAAGATAATTCTCAGATACTCCTACTTCCTGGACAGCTCTGAGTTAATGTCATATTCCGGAGAAATTTAAGGTATTCTATAGCAAATTGGAAGCAGTTGCCTCTCCAGAGTTAACTCTGCCTGAGAACATCAGCCCCCTCCTCCTTGGCTCAGACTCTTCAGATTATTTATTTCCTGCCATATTTTCCATAATTCATATCTCCAAATGAAAAGGGTGGGGAGGAAACAAAGGAATCAATAGAAAAGGAATTGTTGGCTTAGGTTATCATGTAAACCTTAAGGAGAACATCACTTGCCATGGCAATTTATTCACTCATTCAAATAATATTTATTGACAGCCTGCTATATTCTAGAGGATACAGTACCAAATGTGACAGACAAAATCCCTGTACTCATAAAGCACACCTTCCAGTGGGAGAGACAGACAATAAACAAATTGAGCAATATGCCTGGTATGTCTAATGGCAATAAGATATAAAGACAAATAGGAAAAGGAGAGAACTATGGAATGACCAATTGTTGCTATTTTACATAGGGAGGCAATGGAATACTATACTTACAAAGCTGAATTTTAGGTAGAAACCTGAAGGAAGTGGGGGAAGGAAAGAAAGAGATTTCCAGGTGATGGGAGAGGAAGATTTGTGAAGCTGGGGTGGAATGGGTAGGAAGAAAACAGCAGGAGATGAGGTAGGGCCTTGTGGACTTTGTAAGGACTTGAATGAGATTGAGGAGTCAATAGAGGGTTTGAAGAAGAGGAGGGACATGATCTGACTTACAGTTTTCAAAGAATCACTCCAACTGCAATGTTGAGAATAACCTATAGGAGACAAGGTCTGAAGCGAGGAAAAGATTAGGAGAATAGAGCAGTAAACCAAGTGAGAGATGGTGATGATCAAGACGACCAGACCAGAGTAGAGTTAATAAAGTGATGTGAGAAATGATCAGATATTGCGTATATTTTGAAGGTAGAACCAACAAGATTTTCTGAGAACTTGAACATAGAAGTTAAGAAAAACACGGTAAAGATTTTAGCCTGAACTATGGAAGAATGGGATTGCCAAGGACTGAGAAGAGAAAAACTGGGAGAAGGTATGTATGGGTATATTCTGGAGGGTCAGCATAGAATTAAATAAGAAATTCTGTTTTGGAGATGACACATTTCAGATGCTTATTACAGATTCAAGTGGCAATATTGAGTAGGCAGTTGAATGTACAAGTCTGTAATTCAGAGGTCTGTAATGAAATATATTTAGAGAAATGTCCTACTTACACTTGTAACACTTAGGAAGCAAATTATTTTACTTAGATTGTATTGAACTTCTGTTGATAGTTCATGGTTTAGAATGATGTCCCTAAACCATATGCTCAAAATACCCCCAGGCTTTTATATTCTTTACTGGCTGAGGAAATTATTCAATAAAAGGAAATCTTCTCAGTGACTGTGTTATTAGGAATGTAGTTTAGTGATTTTCCAGAAAGACGGATTACCTGACCCAGATGGATAATTTTCTTAGTCTGGTACCATTCAAGCTAATAAAAAATCAGTTCTAGTCACTATTTATGACCATTTACCATTTCCCTGCTGGATACCATTGTATTATCTGGGGCTTCAAGGAAGCTCTAGATTTAATGGACAAAGATCACCTTAAAAGGCCAAGATCCCCAAAAGTTAATGAATTAAATTTCTGTCCAGCGGCATATTTTAACAGTATCCAGGGGTATATAAGTGCAGACACTGTTGTTTTCTAGATGTAATGATAAAATAATTTGGAATATAAAAACTGATTTACTAAGTTCTAGAATATTATTTGACTTGCATATTCAAGTCCTACTTAAATGTGCATGTGTTAGAGATGGCTAATAAGTCATGTATTTTTCTCTACCTAGTCACCTTAAGAATACCCAGGCATTATAGAACTACAACAAAAAATCTTAAAATTTGTATGGAGACACAAAAGACCCTGAATAGCCAAAGCAATCCTGAAGGAAAAAAATGGAGGTGGAGGAATCAGACTCTTTGACTTCAGACTATACTACAAAGCTACAGTAATCAAGATGATATGGTACTGGCACAAAAATAGAAAAATAGATCAATGGAACAGGATAGAAAGCCCAGAGATAAACCCATGCACCTATGGTCAACTAGTCTATGACAAAGGAGGCAAGGATATTCAATGGAGAAAAAAAGACAGCCTCTTCAATAAGTGGTGCTGGGAAAACTGGACAGCTACATGTAAAAGAATGAAATTAGAACACTCCCTAACACCATATACAAAAATAAACTCAAAATGGATTAGAGACCTAAATGTAAGACCAGACACTGGAAAACTCTTAAAGGAAAACAAAGGAAGAACACTCTTTGACATAAATCAAAACAAAATCTTTTCTGACCCACCTCCTAGAGTAATGGAAATAAAAACAAAAATAAACAAATGGGACCTAATGAAACACAAAAGCTTTTGCAAAGCAAAGGAAACCATAAACAAGACGAAAAGACAACCCTCAGAATGGGAGAAAATATTTGCAAATGAATCAACAAAGGATTAATCTTCAAAATATATAAACAGCCCATGCAGCTCAATATTAAAAAAACAAACAACCCAATCAAAAAATGGGCAGAAGACCTAGATAGACCTTTCTCCAAAGAAGACATGCAGATGGCGAAGAGGCACAACATCACTAATTATTAGAGAAATGCAAATCAAAACTACAATGATGGGCTTCCCTGGTGGCGCAGTGGTTGAGAGTCCACGTGCCGATGCAGGGGACACAGGTTCGTGCCCCGGTCTGGGAGGATCCCACATGCCACGGAACGGCTGGGCCCGTGAGCCATGGCCGCTGAGCCTGCTCATCCAGAGCCTGTGCTCTGCAACGGGAGAGGCCGCAGGAGTGAGAGGCCCGCGTACCGCAAAAAAAAAAAACCCCAAAAAACTACAATGAGGTATCACCTCACACCAGTTAGAATGGGCATCATCAGAAAATCTACAAACAACAAATACTGGAGAGGGTGTGGAGAAAAGGGAAGCTTCTTGCACTGTTGGTGGGAATGTAAATTGATACAGCCACTATGGAGAACAGTGTGGAGGTTCCTTAGAAAACTAAAAATAGAACTACCATATGACCCAGCAATCCCACTACTGGGCATATACCCAGAGAAAACCATAATTCAAAAAGACACACGCACCACAGTGTTCACTGTAGCACTATTTACAATAGCCAGGTCATGGAAGCAACCTAAATGCCCACCGACAGATGAATAATGGATAAAGAAGATGTGGCACATATATACAATGGAATATTACTCAGCCATAAAAAGGAACAAAATTGGGTCATTTGTAGAGATGTGGATGGACCTAGAGACTGTCATTCAGAGTGAAGTAAGTGAGAAAGAGAAAAACAAATATCGTATATTAACACATATATGTGGAATCCAGATAAATGGTACAGATGAACCAGTTTGCAAGGCAGAAATTGAGACACAGATGTAGAGAACAAATGTATGGACACCAAGGGGGCAAAGTGGGGGTGGGGGGTAGTGGTGGGATGAATTGGGAGATTGGGATTGACATGTATACACTGATATGCATAAAATACATAACTAATTAAAAAAAAAAGAATATACAGGCAGAAGAAAGAGAGAGGGAGGGAGGAAGGAAGGGAGGGAGGAAGGGAGGGAAGGAGGGAGGGAGGGAGGGAGGAAGGACAAACTATACATGTAAAGAGAGTTAATAGGTATTGGGGAAAAGCTGAAGAACAAATAGTCCTAGACCATGTATAAAGGATCCTTTTTTTTTCTTTCTTTCTTTTTTTTGGGGGGCGGGGGGTAAAGCACAGAGACAGTTAAAATGCAGGCATCTTCAATACTCTGAATTGAGAGGCCAGGAATAGTACAGGATTAGGTGGGGAGAGTCTCCTAATTTAGAGTCACAGGTAGTCATAGACATTCTAGAACCTGGAACCCAGCACTTCCAAACTCCGGGTTGAGCGGTTCTGACAAGGCTACTCTGCAATCACAGAACAATCAGAACTATGCCATGTGCTAAAAGACTTGGTTAAAGAATCTGATGTGATTTGGTCTGCTTAACTAATTCATGCGCAATATTAGACATCCCTATAAACTGCACACAGTGATTGTACACTCACAGGGAATTCAGTTTGTAGTATACAGTATATGCTAATATGGAAACACTGGAATAAATAATTTCTTCATTTGGCTGTTTTAGGAGGCACTTTGCTATACCTGTTGCCAATCCCTCAACTCCATCTGGGTTACAATTTACCAAGATTACCCCTGACACTAAATATACCTTAGCCTTAATGGCTAAGTCCCAACCTGTACAATATTCTGGATATGCTGTTTATGTTTCCATTTGCAAATAGCATATATTCTGAACAGTTGGGCAGACATCACAGCATCTGGAGCAGGAATTAGCCTTTAGGTATGCAGTGACTAACAAAGATGCCAGGGAAAGAACTGTAAGCATTAACAATTTCATGCTTTTATATACATGACAATAATGCTTAGTAAAAAGGCTCAAATGTATCCAAAGGTTTCTATGCTTAAGAATTTTCAAAACCAATTTTAACTGTTTCTGAATCAATAGGAATTAGTTTAAATTGTGCTTGTCTCAGGCATAGACTGCTGTAAATCAATCTCCTTTTAAACGTACATGAGCAGCTTAAAATTACATCACATGCCATGGCCAACAACTGTTGGATGCCAAATCTAAATAGAGTAAATCTAATTTTCACTAGATTGGAATATGTAATACAGAAGTGGACTTTTAAAATGTCATAGAAAATAACTGCCTTGCCTCTAATGCCAATACACTTTAAAACACCCAATACATACCACAGATCAAACAGACTAGGAAATCAGGTCACCATATAGAACTGCTTCATCATTATTAAAAAAAAAAAACACACTATGTATCATATAAAAGTTATCATTTAAAGGGATGATTGGCTATATTCTTCAAAAATTGTGGAAAAATTGTGTCCCCCATTTCATGTTTATTGCTCACAAAGCGGGTGGGGCACAACATGGGGTTTTTGCTCTCAGGGACATTTAAAGAGATGAGGTTTATTGAAAGTTTATTATTTTTAAATAGATTTTAAAATGAAGGAAAAAAACACAAAAGAACAAGTGACTATCCTAAGGTATAAGGGTGGAGGAGCCCATATAAAATATCTTGCCATAAAAGAACAAAGCAGTCCTCCCATTTTCTGGTTATATGTAACCCCTCTATTTTTTATGAATTGCATTCATTACACTACAACTTCATCCTAGAGGAAGTTCAAGAATTAGAGGAAATGGTAGGAATATTAAATATACTCGACACCACCTACACTGCATAGAACTCTTACGTCATGCTTAAGGCCTATACTAGACTGTAACCCTGGATAAATATTCACTTGCACATTTTACATAAATCACACACATCTGAATTCTAAATCTGTGAATACCCTGAAAAAGTTCCATCTTCAATGATTTAAAAAAAAAAAAGAAAACAATAACTAAATGAGAGAGATGAGAGATCACACTTCAAACCTGAGAACGTTTTTAATAAAATAAAAATAAAAATAAATAATAAACTTCTAAACATATCTGGTTAAAGGATATTCAGAAAAAAAAGAAAAAAAACTCTCCAGCCTACTGCTGTTTAGGAAGCATTAGCTAAAGTCAGACTTACCAGGGAACACCACCGTTTTCGATTTGCAGCGCGTTTATAACGATTTACACTAACCTAGTATTATCTTGTTGAGCCCTGATCTATGCCCTGGTTATTCACACAAGGCAAGTTAAATCAGAGACTGGACCTGAATTTTTAAGCCTGGGGCAAGAGAACGTTGAGTAGGTCACGGAGAAGAAAAACTATTTGCTTTTCAAGGAAGTCTGCCAACTACTCTGTCCTAGGGCCCGTAGTTGCTGTGAGGGGCCAAGCTGGGGTTAACTCAAAAGGGAATTCATCTGTCTCCCTTATTTCAGCAAAGACAAGAGATTTCTGCAGGGATGCTGGCAGTTTGAGATGCAGAGAAATCACTAGAAATGTCTGCCGGCAGCCATCTCAGGTGCACTCACCTGCTGGGGCCGGTGAGAGGAGGGTGATCCAGGAGGCTCTGTGGAGATCTGGAACCGACTAGAATAATTGCTCTTGGGAGAGGCTTTGATTTCCTCTAGGAAAGGAAGATAAAGGAGGGGCCCATGGGGCCAGGGCAGGTGGGACCTTGGAATATTTTCTATTTATTTCTCCTGACTCTTTTTTTCTTTTCTTTTTTAAATTTTTGTTTCATCATTCATTGAAGTTTCTTCCTCCCTAGCTGGTTTAATTTAGGGCCAGTGTTTCTTTGTTTTTGTTGCTCTCCTTGATCCCCTGAAATCGTCTAAAGAATGTGAGTGCCTGCTTCGAATTAAGCCCACTGAGTCAAATAACTGATTGCAAAGGCAGCGGTTAGGAACAAGCAGATTGTGATTCAAGTTAGAAAGAGGCACTCATGGTTCCGAAGCAAGGCAAGGAGCAAAGAGAAGGTGGCTGTACTCCTTGATTACTTGCAAGAAGGCTGGAATAAACTGCTTGTTTGTTTAACAGCTTTTGAAAGGAGCAGATAAATTGCTTTTGGTGACTAAATGTGGTTATGGGAGGTTGAACAATTGGAGTCATTTCCATAATCAGCAATGGCTGTTGCTGAAATTAGAAAAGTAAGTGATAAATAAAGGGGAAAAGTGTCTGGAAGGAAGCATTATTCAATCATAAGCCAACCCAAATGGTTAAAAATGTAGCTTAGATCACACTCCTGTGAATTTACACCATGGAAGAAACGAGACCACTCAATTTCACAGTTCCAGGGAAAAATGAGGCTCTTTATGGAACTTTTACTTTCCCAGCAACGTGTTTGTGATGCATTCCAGATGGACAAGCCTTGAAAAGTGACAGTATCCATCTATTTGTGACAATGAACACAGAGACGGTGAGAGTTTTCACATCCTTGTGTCCCTAAAACATAAACACCACAAACCACTAATGAATCCACTTAATCCAATTTGGGAGGACCCCTCAGGACGAAATGCTTTATCAGTTATCATCAAAGTATTCAGTCTAATTCTTCTTTGCCCAGGTCTCTATGAGTGAACGGGGGGCAGGGTGGTTGATGGAATGGAAATAAAATAAAGCTAAAGACAGTTCTTTGGGTGAAATATACGGCTGATATTTTAATGTGTGGGTGACACAAGGCTGAAATAACATGAACGGTATGTTGTGAGTTCGATTAAAATATAAAAAGACCTTGACAAATTGGAAACATGATCTAAATCTAATAGAATGACATTTAATGGAAAGAAATGTTAGAACCTGAACTTGGTTTCAGAAAGGCATACATGTGGGATAGAGAAGATACTGTTTAGCAGGGGCTCTTATAAGAAAGTATGTGCTGTTTTGCTAATCAACTCCAGAAAAAAACAACCTTGTCGCAGAAAGAGCTAATGCAATGTGATTGCAGACTGACTTTAGGAAAATGCATTAGCTGAATAAGGGGAGGTGACAGTTTTTCTCTGCTGAACTGCAGCCCAACTGTGGCCTACCCAGCCCTCCCGGCACAAGGTAAGAGAGGTGTGCCCGCCCCAGGCCACCCCCACCCCTCTGGCTGTGTGGATTCTACCTCCTCGAACCTTCTAAGGAACCTCCCTCTCTCCTCTATGTAGTTAATTCCTCCCTCTTCCTGGTTCCTTCTCATCAGCACTTGATCACACTCAAGTCTCTCGTATCACAGAAATCCCACAACGCCCCGCATTACCTCTGCGATGACCACCCCTCCTCCCTCTTGCTGCTGAATCCCTTCACAGTCACTATCTTCCCCTCGCCTCTCCGACATCTTCGCCCACCGAAGTTTGACTTTTATCCTCACTGCTCCCCTGGAACAGCTCTTTGTTAAAACCACCAATGACTAACAAACAGTGCTCAGCCCTTATCTTCCTTGGCTGCTGGGCAGCATTACATGTCGTTGACCAGCCTTTCTGGAATGAATTTTCTTCGGCTTTCTAGATGCAGCCCCCTCTTGGTTTGTCTCCTCCGTCATGAGCTGCGCGTTCCCAGTTTTGAGGTTTTGGTTTGGGTCTTGGTGGTGTGTTTCGGAGGATCCTTTTCCTCTGTCCACTCTCTAGGTTTTGGTCTTCCTCAGGGTTCCTGGTCCCCTTCCTCAGCAGGCGGAGGGGGTTCTCTGGATAGTAATCAAAGGCTGAGCCTGTGCTGGATCAGAGGGCCCCCCCGCGCTGCCTCACAGGGAAGGCCCACCAAGGAGGCCGGCAGAACTCCCTCATCTGGGACCCATCATGGAACAATCAGTTGTCTTCAGGCAGCAGTGGTTTCAAAGAGTTAACAGCACTGGAGACTTTTAAGAAAATTCTGCCATAAGGAAGCATTTTTGAGCTTAAATACATGGAAGAATAGAGACCCCCAAGTCCTACAAAAGCTAACCCCAAGCTCCACAGAGAGGGGTCCTGGAGAGAATCAAGGATACACAATGGAGGGTGGAGTGACACGCTGCCACAGAAATGCAAAGCAAGCTGAACACGATGGAAGGAATAAGGGCCCTCAGGGAAGGCTGAGGAGACAGGGGAGACCACCCCACCCTGAGGTGGGGAAGCGGCAGGCCACCTCTTCTTTCCTTTTTCTTTTTAAATTGAGGTATAGTTGATTTGCAATAATTTAGAAGTTTCAGGTATACAACATAAAGATTCACAATTTTCAAAGGTTATACTCCATTTATAGTTATTATAAAATGTGTGCTATATACCCTGTGTTGTATAATATATCCTTGTAGCTTATTTTATACCTAATAATTTGTACCTCTAATCCCGTACCCCTATATTTCCCCTCCTCTCTTCCCCCTCCCCACTGGTAACCACTAGTTTGTCCTCTGTATCTGTTGAGTCTGCTTCTTTTTTGTTATATTCATTAGTTTGTTGATTTTTTTTAGATTCCACATATAAGTGATATCATACGGTATTTGTCTTTGTCTGACTTGTTTCACTTAGCATAATGCCCTCCAAGTCCATCCATGTTGCTGCAAATGGCACACTTTCATTCTTTTTTATGGCTGAGTAATATTCCACTGTGTTTATGTACTGCATCTCCTTTCTCCATTCACCTGTTGATGTACACTTAGATTGCTTCCATGTCTTGGCAAATGTAAATAATGCTGCTATTTCCTTTCCTCTCTTAATGGTCACAGCCACCATCTGTTATTTAGCACTTAGCATGTGCCAAGAAATAGCTCAGTGTGTGTGACTGACTGAGTCTCTTAATTTTCCCCACTATCTCTCCTTCCCTTCTGTTTTAGAAACAGAATCTCTAAGTAGTGGGTGCAAGAATTGTACTTACATTGAAAAGACTTGCCCTTTTAAATCTCTTCTGCCTAAGTACAACATTTTCAAACACAGAGAAAAGTTGAAAGAATTCTACAGTAAACACTCATATATTCACCATCTATATTTACAAACTGTTAACATTTCGCTGTATTTGTTTCATGACATATCAACTTCCATCTATATATCTATCTGTTTTATTTTTATCTCTTTCAAAGTTGCAGACATGAGTACCCTTTACCCTTAAATTTATGTTGTTTTATATGTTTCCAACAATCCCCTGAGGTAGTTATGGTCATTTCTGTTTTCCAAAGAGTAAGCAGAGGTCTACAAGTCCAAGTAACTTGCTAGGGTCACACTCTTAGTAATTGATAGAACCCCATTTTGAACTCAGGTCTGTCTCTCTCCAAAGTTCATGTTTTTAACCTATGAGTTTCCCATCCCTTCAAGCCCCCTCCCTCATTCTCCCACCTAAGGGTCCCTTAGAGTTTCAGAGGCTTTGGGGTATAAACACCGTTAATTTGATAAGGACTTGTTCTAGGGGTCCTGGAAAAGGACAGTTCTGATTGCTCAGTTCACCTTGCCAACTAAAAGAGAGAGAGGAACTCTGACCCATTTGGAAATAATATCCCTTCATTCCAGGGCGCTGCCTTCAAGTGTCAGAGAAAAGAAACTATATTTTGCATTTCCACTACAAGTATTTCTCTGTGGGAATAAGCAATTCCATTAAATAAAGTACCCTTTCCCTCCGACTAATTTGAAAGACACACAGGATTTGAAAAAGCACAGCTCTCTTTTTTTCTTTCCTGAAATGAAATGCTTTATACCTCACTTACTGCTTATAAATAAGACCTATTTACCATAGATCTGCAGACTGTTATATACTTTGTGGTTTGCCCAGCCTCCCTCTGATGGACAAAATTTCTGAAGCTGCTCCTTTGTGTTTCATCAAGAATGGTGACTCTCAGCCACCTTAATATCATGGCTTGGAAGCTCCCAAAGCAACTGGGTTAGTAATTTATTTTGTGATCCGTGCTGTGGCCATAAAACTTTTCAAAGTAAAGCTCAAGTTCCAATCTACAGATCTGAAGAGAACATTTCCAATCTGTTGGTACAGCCTGTCTTCCATGGGCCCAGCTGCCAGTGGTTACCCTGGGCACTGGGTGGCCTCACAAAGTCGGCACAGCCGAGCCGCTCGCTGCCGAGCAGCAGAGCCCAGAGATCGCCACATTATCACCTACTGACTCGAACTAGAGTTCCATTTAACAAGCTGACAGGAGCAACAGGACTACGAAATAACAAGCAGATACACCGTGTGGTATTTGTCAAAGACAAAGGGCTGAGCTTGAGCTTAATGTTTTTCGAAGGTTTTGGAAGACATTCAAATCAACCACCCCAAATAGTTTCTGTTCCTTGAACTTTTTCTCACATTTCTCTTATTTGGAGTTGTCGTTTTGACACATTAAGCTTCACTTGGTGGCAATCTTTTGAAGATACCAGAAATGCCATTAGAGTCTGTTCTGATTTCATAGACATGTCTTATGTTTCCACATATGTACTTTACTTACATCTTAAAAATCTTAACGGCTGAAGCCAAATTCAGTTCTACTTTATTGTTATACCTTCCTAAAGCTAAATTTACAAATTGCACACAAACATGCACACGTGTTTGCAATAAGACTTAATGTAAAAACACATAGCCTCATTTCTTTATGGTTATAAAGTAAGCAGAGAAAGACTTACAAACATAATACTATAATCCAATCACGTGTGCCTTACTGCCCATATTACATAAAATAGGATTTAAAAAAAATGATCTATTGCCATTTTATATTTGGTCTTCTGAGAGCATACTATCCCTATAGTTCTCTATCATATGTAGAGACAAATTAAATTTGAAAAGAAAAAAATATTATCTTTCCCATTTTCTTCCGAATGTGCAAAAGCAACCAATACAACATGAAGTATGGCATACATTAGGAGAATTAATTTTTGGATCAGACTGACAGCACAGATGAGTTGGAAGCTTGTGCCAGCAAAAACTGAAGAGAAGCTATATATTTTTTAAAACAAATATACAGATTTACAGAAAGTAAATGCCCGTTTTCTTTTATAGATAAATTCTTATAAAAATGAAATTTCTATAGCTGTCAGATCTCCAGCTAGTCTGAAGCTCTTCAAATACTGAAACGTGTGGATGGATCTCTAATTGCGTTTTTGTGGTTTGTTAGGAGAATCGCACTGTAGGAGAATGTTTTTGTCAGGGCAAAGTCTTTCTTCATTCCAGTGGGGCTTCATTTCCCTTCTCCCCAAAGCTCTTTATCCAATTTGCTCACAGCAAGGTCAGTTTCTTTGATCACCACGATCTGGAGTTCTATTCCAAGTTTCGAATTTTGCAAACATTGGTCTAAATAGGCTTAAATACATGGCACCACCACACACTAAACATTCTGAGGGAAGCTCGCCCTGACACAGACTGTGAGTGGTTTACTTCCCTATTGCATAACAGAGCAACCTTGAACAATATGTACCTTCCTGATGCTCTCCTCAAGTCTGTGACAGGGAAGAAACACTCTAATTGAAATCAGTTATAACAGCAAAGTCCCAGCATGTTTCCACTGAGGAAGGGAACTGAAAATACTACAGCTCTCTGTGTTTCGCAGCACAAAAGAGTGAGTGCTTCGGAGCTGAGGCGACGATGCCCAGAAGAGCAGGGTTGGGAATTTCCTTTCAGAAACATTTCTTATGTGAGGAAGGCTGCAAATTGCTTAGAGTATAAGGTTTTTGCAGCCAGACCAAAAAAACAAAAAAACAGATTTTAGTACCACTTAACAGCTGCCTGGAACTATGTCCCAAGGAGGCCTGCGAACAAGTTTGTCCTTAAGCACTGGCTGCTGGTTGATTCTTCCCCAGGATGGTCCATGATACAAACTCTGAAGTATTCTACCAGGATTCAATATGATAAGGTTACATTACAGATATTCCAAGTAAATATGAATAAACACACTATGAATTAAAGAGTCTGATGGGGGGGGGGGGCAGACCGCTGAGGGATAGTCTCTCACGTGGAAATTTTTATATGTTAAGAAAAAGTTAAAAATAACATATAACTAGGGATACTGTATATTTCTTAGGGATAAACTATGGTTCACATATAAGTGGTATTTCTTTTTTTTTTTTTTTTTTTCGGTACGCGGGCCTCTCACTGTTGTGGCCTCTCCCGTTGCGGAGCACAGGCTCTGGACGCGCAGGCTCAGCGGCCATGGCTCACGGGCCCAGCCGCTCTGCGGCATGTGGGATCTTCCCGGACCGGGGCACGAACCCGTGTCCCCTGCATCGGCAGGCGGACTCTCAAATACTGCGCCACCAGGGAAGCCCTAAGTGGTATTTCTTTAAGCATGATAATAGCCATAGTAACTGAACGCCTGATGTTTCAAGGATTAGGACAAACATATGGCAGGGGAAGGATAGCAAGAAGAAGAAAAAAATTCCTTTACAGCTTCGGCATCTAATTTCTATATTAGTCTCTTGGCTTAAACGTGGATCGTTCTATCAGATACACACAAGATAGACTTACGTGCATGCACATTTTCATGTACACACACACACACATACACACACTGTCTCTGCTCTCACAGGCAACACAACCCTCCAACCCTCGCTTTCATCTTTATCTCCTAACTGAACTGGGCTACAGAAAAGAGGATTTGGGCTCCCATCCTGCCAAACGCCTCTTGCTATTGTATGTGCAGGAGCCAAGTGCAAGGCCCGAGACACCTGAGGAGCTGGAGGATGTCCCAGGCAAGTTTCTTTACTTGGGGGCATGGATGGAGCCCCCACTGAGAGATCCCAGCAGGTCTCTTCCATAAACAACTCTGTGTAGAGGTGAGAGGGAAAAAAACCTGAATGTATAAGCTTGTAAATAACCACTCAACTTGATTCAGTCTCTCCTGGTCTCATCTTGCAGTATTTCTCCCTTTGCCCAGTACTAGCTTGTGAAGACACCATGGTCGTTCATGCCTTTCGGCCTTCATATATGTTGATCCCTTTGTCCCTCTACTTCTCTAATTGTCCAATAGTCACAACTTAGCTTCAATGGCATATACTCTGAAGTTATCCTTTGGAATTTGTTTCTTCCCTATCCGTCTCCCTTACATTGGCATGTGCTGGGGGTGGGAAATACTAGAAGTTTCCTTGAAGGCTGACCGGCATGGCCCAATAGGAAACTTGCCAAAGTTTCCTTAGTAATGGCTTTTGAAGGCCAACTAGCAGTAAACTTATACTTTAAATTATCTCTTTCTACTGTGCATTGGTTAGAATTGTTTGACTATTTGTATCTAATGAATTTAATCACCTGTAATAGCATTTGTGATATGGTATCATAATCACTATGTGTTGAGTTTGCTGCTGAAAGGATTTGAATTATATTGCCTTGAAAGTGTAGGCTTGCAAATTATGAATTAAGTTGGTGACTCAGGGGATAGAAGTGATGGTAGTGCAATAGGAGAAAATGAGTCAAAGTCAGAGAAAACAAGAGCAGATCGCTGCTACTCCCCACCCCCACCTCCGTAAGGCAGAGGAGGAAGTGATTATCAAGTCACCAGAGCCAAGGGTGGGGTGCACAGTAAGGGCTGGGACCAAATTACCCTCTAATTTGTCTTCCTACAACAAATTGTGGGTTAATGGAATAACCTAAGAATTTCAGTGACAAATACAGCACACAAAACATTGCTGTGAGGTTTAATTTATATAATGCACTTAGAATACAACCTGCCATATTATTCTTATTAGATGTTCAAGGTTTCTGGTAACTTTTGAACTGACCTATAATTCTCCTAGTTCAGCAAGTAGAGGGAATTCAGAGATCAGAGCCTTTGCTCCAGCTATGGATAGCAATGCTAAAAAGCACTAAAATCAACTGTCAGACAAGATACCTTCCAGTGAGTAGATGATGTTAAAATATTAAGGTCTGGAGATGGTTTTTGAACTTAAAAATCATACCAGAGAATTGGTTAAACTGTGGAACTTGCCACGAGAGACTCTGATTTAGTAGATCTGGGGTAAAGTTCGGGACCAGACATCTCAAGTGATTTGTTGTATACAGTCTGAAGACTTCATCTTGTGAAGCACACTCATTGTGATTGAAACTGAGGAAGAAAAGGTCTTGAATTAATCTTGGCCTGAATGTTTAAAAAAAGTACAGTCAGCCCTCCATATCTATAGGTCCTGGCATCCGTGGAGTCAACCACATTGAAAATATTTGGAAAAAATTTTTCAGAAAATTCCAAAAAGCAAAACTTGAATTTGCTGCATGTCAGCAATTATTTACATAGCATTTGCATTGTATAACGTATTATAAGTAATCTAAGGATGATTTAAAGTATACAGGAGGATGTATGTAGGTTATATGTACATACTATACCATTTTATATAAAGGACTTGAGCATTCGTGAATTTTGGCAACAACGGGGGGTCCTGGAACCAATCCCCCTCAGATATTGAAGGATGACTGTAAGTGAAACAGAGTTGAAGAGAAGTGAAAGTTTCAGAGCTTATCACACATAGTATTTTTTCATGAAACTTTAACTTTCAATTGCATATGCGTTTGTGTACCAGGTTGGATCTAAAATGAATTTCTTATTATGGGTTGTAGACAAAAAGTTGGAAAGACTTTGCTCTAGGGAATTCACAGCATTCACATCAAGTGACATGTAATCACAAGGCATTCTAAACTCTGGAGCCACCTAACAAGCTTAGGATTAAAGAAGGGTAAGGGGGAGGGAAAGAAGGAAAGGCCAGTGGGATATCAACTGGTGTAAAGAACTGAGTTATCAGGATGCAAAGAAAGAGCAGTGGGCTGTAACCAAACTCTGACCCATAATTAGAGTGACATGCATGTGAAGTGTTTAATGAATGGATCAGGGACCATGGGGCTCTGACAAATGGTAGAGGAAGCCTAAATTTAAAAGAGGCTTTACATTCTAACCAACTATTATTACCAGCCCCTTCCTGGTCTCTCAATAAATTTCCTTTCTGCTGGAATTCTTCATGCTTCCTCAAAGCTTGATAGTGATTTCTTTTTTTCTTTATTTATTTTGGAAAGCCAGGGGAAAATTGTTTCAGTATGTTCTTTAAATTAGTCTCCTTGAAGTGTTTTCCTTGCACGCATTCATTACAGCTCCCCCGAGGGGCTGAAGTACTATATAACACACTGTAATTCAGCTCCCCAATCTCCCTTCTCCAACTCAAGTTGCCAATTCTCCCTACAATCTAGTTTCTGTAGTAATATGTAAGTGAGAAGTACATGGCTGAGACTGTTTCAACCATAATATTAGAAAAGAAAATGTGATCATCAGTTCTTGAGCACAACAAACTTAAAATGAATAGTTTTGGCCCATAATATGAAGGGGTTAGATTAAACGACCTCTGAGGTCCCCACCTTCCAGTTCGAACATATGCCAAAGAAATTTTCATTTAATATCTGGAAATACAGAGAAGAGATCAATGGGACTTTGATAAGGTTAAGTGATTCTCATTAGCAGGATCTGGCTAGAATTCCAGAGGTTCTCAAGAAAATAATATGTGTCCAAGAAGCTACATTTGAGCTGTCACTGTACTAGACACTCAGAAAAGGCAGTTAGTCCAAGAAAATGTAATTAGTTTTCAGTTCCCAAAGAGAGCAAACTTCCTAAAGTGGCCACAATACAATTTTAAGTTCCATCCCACAGCCACAAGTCATTGAGGAAGAAAAAAAAAAAAAAAGCTAAACACAAAATGTAGTTCTTAAACAAAGGTTTTCAAATTTCTGTTTTTTCAAATAGGTGAAAGCAATGGCAGGTCTGATAATCAGAGTGGCTCGTTTATTGACTAGTTAGAACTGGAAAGTGTCTTAGAAAACTAAAGGAAAGAGACAGATGAAGGTGTTTCCAGGCCAAGTTACTTATTAAACAGCTCCTATGCACAGGAACTAAGGCAGGTGTTTTACACAGGTTGTCTCTTTCCCTCTGCTTGTGTCTTTGATGTAGGTATGTCTACTCCCATTTTACAGATGGAGAAATGTATGCTCAGAAAGGTAAGAGACAAGTGTTAACCAGAGTCAGAGTCAGACTTATAATCCAGGTAATAATTTACCCAGTCTCAGGCTGCTTGAAACAGAAGATAGGCCTATTAACTTTATGAATGTCAAGTTTATGACCTACCAACATCCATCAAAGTGTTCCTTAAAATTTACCATCTTCTCCTTTCTTTTACTTAACCAGATTCAAAGACCTGGGCAGACTCTCACTGTTAGAGAGAAATCCTCTTCTCTCAGTGGCTTAAGCATTCACCAGCCTGGTTCCAACAGGGACCATGGGTGAACAAGACAGTTAAGGCTGAGATCCTCTCAGCAGGGAACAAGCCCTACCAAGTCTCCAGCCTGACACCTCCAGCTCTCCTTAACTCATGCTCTTTTGCTGATGAGATCTCATCCCCTCACAGTATTAAATCTACCACCTCTATGTAATCATCCAGAATATCTATCTATCTATTGATCGATCAGCTGATCTATTGATCAATCTATATCTTCAGCTCTGATTTCTCTTTTGACCTGCTGGTTCATATCTGCAGTGGCCTAACCTACAGGCACTGAATTCCTCATCTTTCCTCAAGAAGCTGCACTTACATCTGAAATAACCACTTCAGTAAATAACACCGTCATTCACCCACTTAACTCTTGGAGTGCTCTCCTCAACAGACAGACTGACACATACAAAGCAGGAGCCAAATTAAAAACAAATATTTGCTGTCACCATTCTGCAGACCTTCATCTCTTGGCTGAAACACTGCAATTGATCCTTACTTTCCCTAACACAAGTCTCATCACTTCCAACACATTCTCCACATTCCTTCAAGTGTTCACTCACTGAAGATATACTTTTGACCATATTGCTCCCCTGCTCAATAATGCAACCATTTCTAGCAACCTTTAACCAGTGGTTTGTAGCTTGGGGTCCAAGTTCATGGATGTGCTTATATGCAAAAATGACTATGTGTGCATGTTTTTCTTTGGAGAAGGCCTTGAGTTTTCTCACAGCAGATTCCTAAACGGGGACAGTGCCCCCCAAACTAATGAATAAAAAGCAAAACCAAAGTCAGACAAACAGTAAATCACTGGAAATCAACAGTCTAGATCCAAACTCTTGGTTTGTTTGTTTGTTTGTTTTTTGGATATATGTAAACCCATTTATCACCGAGTCCCTGCCAATCGCTCCCATTTCTTCTCTCATTACACGTCATCTCAGACCCATTCTCAATCCATATTTAATTTTGCACCATTTCCTATCTTCCTTCTTTGTATTTTATAATTCTCTTTATCTCAGTTATTCTTTTTCCATTTTCTGACCCAGAAAAGTCAAGACCTAGTTTGTGAACTACCTTCTCAATGAAGCCCCCCAGAACGACATAGGTAGACTCCTTCCTGGACCATGAACCCAGCTCTATCCTTGCACTTACACATTGTACATAACTATGTGTTTATGCATCAGCCTACTTTTCCATGGACTTCTCAATGGCAGAGTCTGAACCTTAATCTATTTCCCTCCACAGTACCCCAAAAATGTTCACTGAATTAATTAACAAATACTGCAACCTATGATAAGGAACCAGGGCTGAAAGCTTTATAGAATACTTTGGATTAAAAAGGCAGTTTTATTTTAAGTCCTGAGAATACTTATGAAAGAAAGAATACAGTACACTTGGTGACAATAATAGAAAATACCTTATTTTTTAGTAATAGAGCCCTGATGTTAATGTCAAAAAAAAAAAGGATTATTGAATGATATTTTGGAATATTATATATTTATTTATTCTGAGTTAAAAATTTAATTTTAATAGTAGACTGGTTGATAGTAGTAACTTTTGTACCCATTCACTAAAGGAGAAGCAAGCTATTAGTAAATGTTATATAAAAAATAGGTCATTGCTACTGCTGGATCAAGCAAAATGCAGACGTAACTATCATTACAAATCTAACAAGAAAAAAAGGGCATTTCCACCCCCTCAATTATATTTTATATACGGTGGCAAACACTATTTTATTCTTATAAAGGCATCACTTTTCATCAGTAATTCTTGCTTACTTGTTTCTCTTTGATGATATTTTCACTTCCATTCTTTTAGAATAATGGAAGTATCAGGTTAAAAGAAAAACACAATGAAAAACTAAGGAGAGAAATAATAATATGGGTAAAGTGCAATATAGGGGAGGAGGAAGTGATGTGAGGATTGGAAGAAGCCCAAGAAAGAATCTAGATATAACCCATAGAATGAGTTAGAATCTGGGCATCTGGGCAGACAGGATGCCTCTGTGAATGAATGAGATATAGCTCATGTCCCCATCACAAGGGATGAATGGGAGACTGGAAGAGAGGCAAAACCCAGAGTCTGAAGGCTATGACAACAGTATTGGGCAGAGCCCAGGTAAATAGCATTGGGGTGGGTCCAACAAAGAGAACAGGGATGTTCCAACAGATGTAGAACAACAGTGACTCCAGAGGATATAATATTCAGAGAAGGGTCCTAAAGTATTAGGGCCAGAGGAACCCTGGTTCAATTCATTTGCTGTCTAGGGGAGAAAAATGGATGGTGGAAAGGTCAAGTAAAATATTCAAGGTCATAGCTGTCATTCTGCTGCTCAAAATTCTTGCCCTTTCTCACCTTTGATCTTCTTATTCCTTGCTTACAGAATAAAGTCCAACACTTTAAAATGGCATCGATACCTTGACTTACCAATCTGACCTCACAGTACTCCTCTTATTTCTCAATTTTGCCTGAATATATCCTATGCTTTTTCCTGCCTGTCTTCTTCTTTCTGAATGGAATGCCTCTCTTCCCTCTGTCCACTTCTTGAAATTCTGGTTTTAAGAGCCAGGGAGTTTTAAATGTCCAAAACCTTTTCTTGAATTTTCTCCCTTCCAAGTAATGGTTTTCCTTATTTTAAAGTCATATATCACCCTGTGGTTTCTCCTGTACAAACGTCACCTTGTATTATGACTGTCAGAGTTCTCATAATCAGGTGGTAAACACTTTAACAACGCTGAAGCTGCCTTAGTAAGTTTTGTGCTCACCATAGCTCAGAGCTTGTAGATATTAAGGGTCTAACGTGTTTACTTAAGGAATGAATAAGTGAATGAAGCTATGCAGTCTGAGCAGCCAACACGTTTCTTATCTTTTTTGGTGTCTATCTGCATTTATTTCTGAGTGTGTTAGGGGGGAATCATACTAAGCATAAATATACATAATTTATGCATACTATTGAACACTATGTGACACTATGCTAAATTCTTTACTAACCTCATTTATTATTTACAACCACCCAGTTTAATTAATAACTATTATTATTCCTACTGTACAAAGAAATTCACCAAGGAGTTGAGCGATTTGCCAAAGGGTCATCCAGATATTAAATGTTATTACCAAAAATTGAAAATAGATGCTTCCAAAGCCCATGAAACAGCAAACAAATTATGAGTTTAGTTCTTCTTCTGTAGACTTCAACTCCACAGGACTTTCTTGAGTTATATATACTGGCACACAGTATATTCTGTGCACATTAGTCTATACATACCAATTTCCATGTGTATGTACATGGATATACATACTTTTATGTGCATGCACACTCATATATATTCTAAGTATATTCTGAACATAATATTCTAATTTGGCACAGTCACTTGTCAAAGCAATGTCTCATTTTTAGTTCTGTCATAAAAATTATTTTAGAAGGATAAAATCAGTGAATAATGCCAATTATATGATCAGATACACACTGCCATTTCCTATTGTTATATGAATGAGTCACATAAACCAGAGATTAGAATACAAGTAAAATGTAGAAGAAATCTATACCTTAGCAAAATTTGACTCCATCCAACGACATTTCATTGTTGCCAGGTCTACAAAATGCACACTGAACCTCATTCAAGAGCCAACTCTGTAACCCATTCAGGAGCCCACCCAGAACCTACTATGTTCAAGGGTCTTTGGTAGAGGTAGAGGTGGTTTCACAGTCCCTCACATGAGTTCAGTGACTGCCCACACTAGACAGAAACTTATTGTTATTCACCAAAATCTCTATTTCCCTTCTTTCTGGGTACTCAGTTGGACATTTCCCAGTTTGCCTTGCAGCTTAGTAGCCCTGTGATTGTATTATTCTGACCAAGAGAATGAGAAAAAAACCATAAAGACTTTCATGTACACTCCATCATGCTCTTACCCCTTCTTCCAGATGAATATCAATGCTAAGAGCAAGCACGGAAGCTGCACACTGACAGCGAGAAAGCCTCTAACAGCCTGGATTTCTAGAAGACTATGTGCAGCAGCTCTGTCCCCAAATCCTGTTGACCAGGAACACCCACCCACTTTGGACTGTGATATGAGCAACTCATAAACCTCTATTATGGTAAGCTGATGAAATCTGAGGGCTATTTGTCACAGCATCTAATATTATCCTAAAACACATAGCAACCTCTCAACAGACTTAAGTGCTCCCAGGTTCAGAAATTTTTAGTCCTAATATTATCTAAATAGAATTTTAAAATTTAGAAATTATACTACCGAATTATATACTGATGAACTATAAACAAATTTAAGTATGTATTTCAATTAATTGCAAGCATAATTCTATGTTTTTGCCAGTCCATCCTCATTAGGAGCTGGTAAGAATACTGCAATCCACCAAGGTTAACTGTATCATGTCAGCCTTTTTCCTGGTCTTTGATATGTTCATCTGTTGTCTGATTCCATCGTCTTCAAATAAATCATGTAGGAAACCTCCCCTCCCTTACTTACAGTACACTTCTTTTACTATATGAGTTTTGATGACAGAAGAGCAAAAAACTGACCTCTAGTCTTTCCTTAGTTTATTGCTTCTGTTATTTTCTACACGACACCCTCTGCATTTACCTTTTGTGCTTCTCTTTCCTCTTCAGCCTTTGAACTTCCATTTATGCTCTGTGTTCAGTTTCCCTCATGTTGAGCTCATGGTGTTCCTTGAGTCCCTCCCAGACTTTGCACTCAAGGTTTAACTTTGTTTTTAGTCAGGTTTTAAAGCACATACTTCTCTTAAAGTCACTACTGTGGCCTCATGGCGGCCAAGTCCCTAGTTTTTCAATCATTCTCAGCATGTCCTGACTACCCTGCCTTGCCA
The DNA here is from genome assembly GCF_025265405.1 of Mesoplodon densirostris. NCBI lineage: Eukaryota > Metazoa > Chordata > Mammalia > Artiodactyla > Ziphiidae > Mesoplodon > Mesoplodon densirostris. The sequence continues at coordinate 81,031,718 of NC_082676.1, read as the reverse complement.
CTGGGTCTTTGACCACACTGACCACAAACACTCTCACTTCCTCCCCAGACTGACTTACAGGACTAACTTAACTTTGAGTACTCTGGAAAAGATCGCTTCTTCACCCTTGTGGTATGGGGAGGGCAAAGGTTAGTTTTCTAAAAGAATGCCACAGGAAGACTATTTTAAAAGAACATAGAACATGGCTTCTCTGATGCCAACTCTTACTTCACTGTGAAATATTCTCCCTTTTGCATCAGCAAGGGAAGGAACAAAGTGACTGACCTATTCTCCGCTGCCTTCCTGCCAAGTATGCCTTGCAGATATTACCTAGAATAAACGAAAGGTAAAAGGGGGCTCCTCTCTACTTAAAAATTTACTGACCACAAATTCCAAAAATTAAAATAAGCAAATAAGTACAATTATGGCTGCTTTAGGAAATTTTGATTTAAAAAATTCTATCCCTAAAATGATTAAATTATAGGTTAATATTTTACATTACAAAGACATGATTCTTTTTACCCAAAAGGCTCTTTGATATTTCCATTAAATTAGAAACCTTTAGCTTCTAAAGTGATAGTTGGTCCATGTATTGCAGATGGCTCTCAAATCCTATTTTCAGAAACATATCTCCCTACTATTGATTGTTTAGAATGAGTTTCAGTGTATAGATTTTACACCCATTTTGTGTGAAAGTTTTGACATATACTTTAAAACTACATTTCCTACTTCCCATTACATTTCGGAGAGGAACTTTTCCACTTTCTGCAACAGTTAAATGAAGCAAAAGGCAACCAAACCTGATATACACACAATCTTATAGTCATAAAGAATCTTAAAATTTTAACAAATCCATTTCCATATCTCAAGGCAAATGAGGCTAGAGAAACTACTCCAGGTGTAGATTCTGGTTTTGGTTTTGATGTGTTTCAATCTTCTAAATTAATCATGATATTGATTTTCCTTGAATGGCTTAATAATTGTTTAAAAATACAAAGGCTATTTTAAATGCACCACCTATTGTGGTGTGGTATGAATTCTTACGACAAAAACATTTAGATAATTTCCAATACTCGGGCTACAGAGTCTTTGAAAAAAATATTCATGAAATTACAAATAATAGGTCTTAACCGATCAGAATTTATTATAAAGCTTGTTGAAGAGTTTCACATCAAAATTTTGTGTTTCTGTTGCTGTTGTATTAATTTCAGTGCCTTAGAATACTGTCTGCTTTTAAAAGAGTATTTGGTAGGTTTGTTTGTTTTTAATTCTATGTTTTAGCGAACAGAACTAGATTATTTAAGGGAAAGATGAAGAATGTTATGGAGTTTCCTTTTACCGGTTCTTTGGAAAATAAAAACAACTGTTTTGCCTTAAAGGACGACAGGAGCTCCATTTATAGGCTTTAATTGGCAAATAATATTTTTTGAAAAAAGCTCAAACACATTATGTAATGCTGATACTATCTTAAGTACTTTTTTTTTTTTTTTTTCTTTTTGCGGTATGTGGGCCTCTCACTGTTGTGGCCTCTCCCGTTGCGGAGCACAGGCTCCGGATGCGCAGGCCCAGCGGCCATGGCTCACGGGCCCAGCCGCTCCGCGGCATATGGGATCCTCCCAGACCGGGGCACGAACCCGTATCCCCTGCATCGGCAGGAGGACTCTTAACCACTTGCGCCACCAGGGAGGCCCTTAAGTACTTTTTAAAGTGCAGTAGCATTTAATGCATCCAGTATAAAATTAAACCATTTTACACCAAATAACACCACCTTCCATCAGAGACCTTGGAAGGAGATTTGAAAGAATATAAAAAATACATTTGGAATCTACGTGTTCTTGTTTATAAAGATGTCCTTCTGGCTACATCTACATATGCAGTGAAATGTTTTCTTTCTGGAGATCTAAGTTACTCATTTAAAAGGAACAGTCTCCATTAAATCTGCCTTAGGGACCGATAATTAATACAATACTGGAAAAGAAACAAAAAACAAAATCAGAATTGGTGTGTTTTCTAGTACTTCAGAGAACATCCATAAAGAAGATCTGAAAGAAACTACAAAAAGAAGAGCGAACTAAACCAGGCCCCACGCCTCACTGCTGCCTTATGCCACTTCCCCTGGCGCCCCTCCCAGTAAATGCAAAAGTCTTCAACAATTTACCAGCAAATAAAATCCAGCAGCTTATAAAGAGAATTATCACTGTGACCAAGTGGGATTTTACTCCGGGAATTCAAGGTTGGCCTAACGTATGAAAATCAATCAATGTAGTACACCATATTAATAGAGTAAAAAACAAAACCCACACAGTCATCTCAATAGATACAGGAAAAGTATCTGACAAAATCCAGCACCTTTGTATGACAAAAATACTTAACAAACTAGAAATAGAAAGGAATTTCTTCAACCTTATAAGGGGTATTAGTAATTCCTCAAGTTTCCTCAAAGAAACCATTTTGTCAATTTCAACCCTGAAATTTAGGTATGTGTATAATCCTCAATGGTCAACCAAGTCTGTCCAGTTATATATTCCTTGGTTTTAAAAGTTAGGTTTTTTTTGTTGTGTTGTGTTAACTCCAGAAAGGACTCAATATTTCAAATCCCTCACATTGAAGAGGCAGCCATTTAAGAATATGTTATAGGCTGAATTATGTCCCCCAAAAGATACGTCAGACTCCTAACTCCTGGTACCTCAGAATATGACCTAGTTTGGAGATAGGGTCGTTGCAGAGGTAATCAAATTAAGAGAAGTCATTAGGATGGGTCCTAATCCAATATGACTGGTGTCCTTATAAAAGAGAGATTTGGACACAGATGTGTACCCAGGGAGAACACCATGTGAAAATGAAGGCAATGACCAGGATAATGCTTCTACAAGCCAAGGAATGCCAAGTATTGTCAGCAACCCACCAGAAGCTAGGAGAGAGGCATGGAACAGATTCTTCCTTTGAGCCCTCAGAAGGAACCAACCCTGCCAAAACCTTGATCTCAGACTTCTAGCCTCCAGGTGTGTGAAACAATAAATTTCTGTTGTTTAACTACTTAGTCTGTGGTACTTTGTTATGGCAACCCTGGCAAACAAATGCAGACATCTTCAGTAAGTATTTATTCATTGTGAAAATCATGGCAAAATAAGTAGAAGGAAATGACTTTGACTTAAAGATAGGGGTTGAGACATAAGGCAAATGTCTGCCTTCTCTTAAACTTGAAAATATCACACATGTGTGTGCAAGAGAGATCCTGGTGTGCAGTTCAAGGAACAGTAGTTGTACCTTTGTTATAGCAGGAAAACTTCTGGAATAAAAGGTCACATCTATAACCAAGTGTTGGGGTTAAGAATATTAATGAGGATTATTTGCTTCATATGTTTATGGTTATCAAAAGCAAACAAAAATAAACTAGGGGAAAATGTCATGATTAAAAGGAGAAATTTCATTGTCATGCACCTCTGCTGCTTCCTGTCTGTTCTTTGTTCTTTGGATGTCCGGCAATAGAACTCCCTTCCTAATTGGAAGAGATCCCCCACCATATAGGCTCTGGTAGAAGAGAGGCTTTACTCTCATTAAGAAGCCAGTGGACCAGGCAACCAGAGAAATGGCACATGGTCTAAACACAGCCAATTAAAGGTTCCTACTTGGAACTTTGATGTTCTGGAGAATGATGGAAAGGTGCAAGGACAGCTGAGAAGTTACCTTTGGAAGTGTTGAAATCTCAGTGCAGCCAAAAGCAAGTGTCCACTGGAGGTGGAGCCAGCAGTGGAGTGACCTACCCAGAGAGACTATGGCTTGAAGTAAGGTATGTGTTGTACTATCCTGTGCGGGAACCCAGATTTCTGCTTAGTTCTCCTGCATTTCTGCCCAATCAGTGAATATCCTTCTATATTCTTCCATTTAAATTAGCCAGAGGACATTTCTGGAGCTTGAAAAGAAGCCTGATATGAATCACTAACTAAACTTAACTATACAAATTCCATGTCCTGAAACTAGTATCTAGTTCTACTTTCTATAATTAAAAATCATTTTTATTTCCTATATATGTGACCTTTATTTGGGGACCATTAAAAAATATATATTTATAGGACCATGTTCTGCACATAAAATTAACCAGAAAAGAACATTATTATAAAAACGGATGGAATTTTTTTTTAACTTTAAAAATAAATGTATCATGTAGTGAACCTCAGAACTTGATAGGACTGTAATTATTCCCTTAAAATTCAAATTTGTTAGATGCCCACCTTCAAAAGGAATGCAACACCCCCTGGCTGTGATTGACACCTGTCTGCAGTCCATCCATAGAGACGCATCTGCCTCACACAGACTTGCTCATCTTGTCAATCAAAGACAAATCTCATAATCAGTTTTGGCACCTCTAGGTCTTCTAGTTCTCAAAGTAATATACCAAATAACTTAAAAACACACAAACCTGGGCTCTGTGGTCAATCTACTGTAACCTCATGCAGGTGAAGACCTTAGCACAGCAGCATAAGGTCATAAAATCTTATGAGGCCATCCGTCTTGCAATATAAACCCAAATCAAATGTCTATCTGTTGTCACCTTTTATTTTTATTATTTTCTAAGCTAATAAGGAACTAGCTACACAATTATAATTACCTAGTTACTGTAGAGAAATCAATGCGACAGATTTTTTTTCAAGGTGATTAAAAACATTGTTTATCCTGGGCTCAAACACTATAGGATTCATCATGTGGATTGGCATTTTGCCTGCAGCCATATGCCATCTGTCATTTTCTTTAATGAAGTTTGCATCAATTTACAAGAAGCACCAAATGCCATGTAACTGGTAGAATCACTTTACGCAAGCAGATCAGTGTTTGATGTCAGTTTTTTTTCTGTGGAAACTCATCTCCCGAATCCATATAAGGAAAGTTTTCTGAGGCTTCAGTCCCTCAGGTGATGAGAGTATCAGAATAAGTTGCTCCAAAACAAACTACTGAAGAGAAAAGGTCTAAGTTCATGAACTGGAGCTAATAAATTAATAAACGGGGGAGAAATCCATGAACTTTCAGAACTGTAACTATGCTGCTAAACATAGCAGATTTAGAATTTTAGGAAGAAGAAATTCTACATTCATTAAAAAAAAGGTAATGATAGGACTAACTTAATTAAAAACAAATACCCCTTTTGAAAAGATTAATAGCAAACATGTTCTTCTTCTTTCCAAATGTTATTGGTCTAATTGACTTAAGTCATTTTCAATTTTTTGTGTTAAAGAGAAAGATGTAAGGTAAATAGTGAAATCCAAGGTTAAATTTATTTGGAATTGAAATAATATTTCAAAGTATTTTAAACTTCCCTCCTTTATCTTCCAAAGTTTTTACCCTAAATTTCCTGACCCTCGTGAAGATTCTGGTAAAACCCACCCCCACCCCCATCTCTCCTCCAGAGGTAAACACTATCCAGAAAACAGGGTGCCTTAGTTGCATACATGTTTATTTATTTCTGTTCAGCTCCATGACCTCCCTGGTCCCTAGTGCACCATAGAAACCTGCCCCTGTACTCTCTTTTCCTCCATCGTTGCTGGATGGATGTTTACTGCACGTCATTTGCATGAAAATTGGCGGGTGTGTGTGAAGAATAAGCTTTTGCCCACCCCCTATGCTTGCACTCTTGACCATCCCTTCCAGACACACTCACACAACTGCCAGAACTCTTAGCCCCCGATCTGGAGCTACACAGCAAGGCAATAATTCAGACCCTATAATTCAGTAAACTTAACTGCAGGAAACCTTTCTGGTTTCTGGACTTCTGGCTTTAAATAATGCTCACACAGAATATTCTCAAATCTAGTTCTAACTCCTTCCACTTTCCTGAGCTCCAGCTGGCTACTCTTCAACACCAACTGGGTGTCTCCTTCAAATCACCTTGCCTAAAACCTGACTCATCTTTCTCCCAAGCCACTTTCAACTCCACCATCCTATTTTCTGTTCATAGAATCTTATACTCCCAAGTTTCTTAAACTTGTTCATTTTACCTAAACTCTTGCTATCCAATTGCAAGTAATCAGTTACCAGGTATCTAACAGCATACTTATAAATTCCTCACATCCACCTATTATCGTCCCTTTTCTTTGCCATCACCCTGGTTCAGATGTGTGCCACCTGATCCATGATGGCAAACAGGGAGGTGTGTCCCAACAATGTTACATTCCACGGGGAATGGTCCTCAGATGGAAAGGGCTGAATGTTGCTCACACACTCACAAAACAACAAATACCCATTACATCCTTAAATACCCCTTTGAGACTATCCGTCTCTTGCTCAAAAGCAATCAGTGACAAACGTTAGGGCAGAAGGGGACTTAGATAATACCATCATCAATTAATGGGTGCTTGTTCTTTACCAGGTGCTTTTATAGACACTATACACATTGGCACATTTAATCCTCAGGGCAGTCTGGTAAAGTATTTCCCATATTATCCAAACAAAGTAACTGAGGTCTAGAGACATTAGTTAATTTTCTTAAAGCCACTTTGGAGACCCATTTGATCCTTTCAAAGAAAAATGAAAATGTGCATTACATACTATTCAGGAATTCCACAATTAAGTGTAGACCTCCTAGAGAAATTCTCATATGTGCACAAGGAGACATGTACGAGGTTATGCATAGCACAATTCTTCTTTTTTTTCTTTTACAATCTACCAACTTCCAGAACTAAGTGCCTTATAAAAGCCTTCATATCATTTTTTTTAACTTTTTATTTTATATTGGAGTATGGCCAATTAACAATGTTGTGACAGTTTCAGGTGCACAGCAAAGGGACTCAGCCATACATATGCATGTATCCATTCTCCCCATACTCCCTTCCCATCCAGGCTGCCACATAACATTAAGCAGAGTTCTCTGAGCTATACAGTAGGTCCTTGCTGGTTATCCTTTTTAAATATAGCAGTGCATAGCACAATTCTTCACAATAGAAAGAAAAAACTTGGAACAACTTATGACAATCAATAGGAGACTGGATAAACATATAGCTGTATATTCATATATCATTATACTATTCAGTAACTAGAAAAGATGATGTGGATCTATACATGTTAGCATGCATACACCTCAAAAACAAATTTTGAGGGATAAACAAGTTACAGAGAGATATAATAGAATACTATTTATATTAACTTAAACATTCTAAAAAATATATCTATTACTATCTCTACACAAATACGTATAGGTATATATACAAGTATATAGATATATAGGTATATATGTGTGTATATATTTAAATACACACACAGTATATAAGTACATATAAAATGAAAGCATAAAAATATGGATAAGAAATTACATGCCAATTCTTGACGGCAGATACCTATTCAGAGAGAGGGGAATAGGTTTCTGCATGTGTACAAAGAGACAAACTTTATCAGTAATATCACATACACATGAGATCCGAAGTTAATATGGTAAAATGTTAATATAAATTAAACTTTGTTAACGAGTTCATGTTTTTGCTATGACATCGATTACTATTTAATATATTTTAATAGTTTTTCAAATAAAAAACACACTCTTTAGGGAAAATATTAAATCCAATCATTAATAAATTCCATCTGCACTAGGACTGATAAAAATATTGACATAGGAGAAAAAAATGAATGTTTAAATATTACATAATAATGCATTTTCTTCAGATAAAATAGATGTAAATTAAAATAGTCTTAGGTTTAACTCTATCAGTAAAATAGAGGTAAAAATCACCATTAGTAAAATTAAAATACATATGATAATCTGAGAATAATTACAAGAAATATGTGTTATGGACTGAATGTGTCCTCCATATGTTGAAGCCCTAACCCCCAATGGGAAGGTATTTGGAGGTGGGGCTTTTTGGAGGTATTGGATTTAGATAAGGTCATGAGTGTGAGCCCCCATAATGGGATTAGTGTCCTTATAGGAAGAGAAAGAGACCAGAGCTCTCTTTTCCTCCCAGCTACTATGTGAGGACACAGCAAGGAGGCAGCTGTCTGCAAGCCAGCCAGAAAGAAATACCTTATCAGGAACCAAAACTGCCAGCATCTTGATCTTGGACTTCCCAGTCATCAGAACTGTGAGAAATAAATGTCTGGTGTTTAAGCCGCCCAGTCTATGGTATTTTGTTACAGTAGCCTGAGCTAAGTCAATGAGATAAAAACATATTTTATATGTTAATCACTCATAAACATTATAAATTGGGTACAGAAAACTCGACAGAAAAATGTTTTTTAGGTTATAACCTTATAATTCACAACAAAAAAAATGTAACTGCCAGTAGGCCTGTACAAAAAAATTAAATCTTATTAATAACCAAAGAAGTAGAACTTAAGTTATTTTCACCTATAATTTATAACTATAACTTTCTTATCAAATAAGCAAAGTCAAAACAAAAATATATAATATTAAAGGCCAATAAGATGTGCTAATTTCATAAGCAAATATTCTGAAAAAAATAAGAGCTTTAAAAAGTTCTATATATGTCACTACCCTTAGGAAGGCCACTAACAAAAAAGAGAAAACAAGTGTTGGTGAGGATGTGGAGAAATTGGAACTCCCGTGCATTGTTGATGGGAATGTGAAATGGTATAGTTGCTATGGAAAACAGTATGGAAGGTCCTCAAAAAAATTAAAAAACAGAATGATCATATAATCCAGAAATTCCACTACTTATAGGTATATAAGAATAAGAATTGAAAGCAGGATCTTGTAGAGATATTTTCACAGCCAGGTTTACTGTAGCATTATTCACAATAGCCAAGAGGTGGAAGCAACCCAAGTGCTCATGGATGGATAAAGAAAACATGGTGTATACAAACAGTGGAATATTATTCAAACTTAAAAGAAAAGGGAAATTCTGATACATGCCACAACGTGGATGAATCTTGAGGATATTATGCAAGGGAATAAGCCAGTCAAAAAAAGACAAATTCTGTATGATTCTACTCATATGAGGTATCTAAAGTTGTTAAAGTCATAGAAACAGAAAGTAGAATTGTGGTTGCCAGGGGCTGGGGGGATGGGGAAAATGAAAGTTGTTTAGAGTTTCAATTTTGCAAGATGAAAAAATGTTTAAAACACCTGCTGTACAACAATGTAAATATACTTAAAACTACTGAACTGTACAATTTAAAATGGTTAAAAAGGTAAATTTTATGCTATGTTTTTTTTTACCACCATTAACAAAAATCTCTATGTATGTCAATGTCTTTGAAATTGTAATTCCAAATCTAGAAATGTAATATGGAGAAATAATTATAAATGAGTGAAGGTGATCAAAAAACAAAAAACAAAAAAAAAAGAAAAAAGAAAAGAACAATCAAACATACACAAAGACATGGCTACAAGGCTCTTCACCTTAATTTAGTGTATACCAGAAAAGAGAAAACAACAACTGAAGCATTTAATCCACGGGAAGAGTTAAATTGATTATGGTACATTCATACAATAGAATACAGTGCATCAGTTGGAAATGGTGTTTAAAATAAGTGTATAGGAAAAGAGAAAATGCTCGTAACATAATATTATCTGATTTTTCTATAAACATGTATTTGTTTTATTATTGGTAGAGGAAGAAAGGCAGGAGGCTATTTTAAGAATAACTTCCTCAGGGGCTTTCCTGGTGGCTCAGTGGTTAAGAACCCACCTGCCAATGCAGGGGACACGGGTTCGAGCCCTGGTCCAGGAAGATCCCACATGCTGCGGAGCAACTAAGCCCATGCACCACAACTACTGAGCCTGCGCTCTAGAGCCCACGAGCCACAACTACTGAAGCCCGCATGCCTAGAGCCCGTGCTCCACAACAAGAGAAGCCACCGCAATGAGAAGCCCACGCACTGCAACAAAGAGTAGCCCCCGCTCGCCACAATTAGAGAAAGCCCGTGCGCAGGGATGAGAACCCAACACAGACAAAAATAAATAAATTTAAAAAAAAGAAGAATAACTTCCTCATTACTGGCATTTTATTGCACTTCACAGATTTTTTTTTAAACAAATTGAAGGTTTGTGGCAACCCTATGACAAACAAGTCAATCAGCATTTTTCCAATAGCATTTTCCAATAGCATTTGCTCACTTTGAGTCTCTGTTTTTCATTTTGGTATTTCTTACAATATTTCAAACTTTTTCGTTATTACTATATTTGTTATGGTGATGTTACCACTGCAAAAAGATTATGATTTGCTGAAGGCTCAGGCGATGGTTAACAATTTGAGCAATAAAGTGTTTTTTAATTCAGGTATGTACATTTTTTAAGACATAATGTTATTGTATACTTAAAAGACTACAGTATAGTATAAACATACTTTTATATGCACTGAGAAACAAAAAGTTCATGTGGCACACTTTATTTGGATATTTGCTTTATTGCATTGGTCTGGAACCCAACCCACAATATCTCCAAGGTATGCCTGTATGTTTTTCTTACCAGCACAGAACCCTGTGAGTTTCAACCCTTTAAACATGTATTACCTATAAGTTGCATTTGGTCACTAATCACTTGCTTATCTTTTATTGTTGCTGTATACTGTTTGTTTTTTTGCTTTTGAACTTGTCACATATATCTGTATTCTCTCCCTAACAAGACTGTAAAGTCTTTTAAGGCTAGAACTTCTAGCAGTATAAGCACTGCTCTCTGATTGTTTTCTATTACATCCATCTATAACTGAGTGAGGCTTATGTATAAGAAAATAGGATCAGGCAGAAAGAATACAGAACATTAAACCAACAAATGTAAATTGTATACCTATTATGTGCAAGACAAGGCCAGTTACTAAAGATATTATAAAGAATATCTTTATATTCTTGTTGTCTTCAAAGAGTTTATTATCTTGTTAGGGAAGCTATATACACATAACAGACAAGTTAAACCCTGAGAAGAGCATGTGATTTATATTAAGTTGCCAAGATATAATAAAACAAGTTATTGATACTTTTTTTCTCCATGCCCAGTATATGAAAATACAATGAAATGGCCTAAAATAATATAATGATTTTCTAAAATGCTTATCTGTACCCTTGGCTGTTTCGTTCACACATGAAATCTGAGGATAATTAAAATTCATGCCATTTTTGGAATGTTAGGAACAAATCAAATATGTGAAAATCTTCCAAGAGTTTAAAAGCAAAATTCCCAAAGGGATTCACTAAAATTGTACTGTCAACAAATACCTGAGTTTGGATTTTTAGCTCACTTTGCTGGCAGGAAAAAGAAAAAAGAGAGGGAAAGAAGAAAGAAAGAAGGGAAACAAGAATGGGAGGGAGGAAGGGAGGGAGAGGAGGGAAGGGAAGGGAAGAAGGAAGAAAGGAATGGAGGTGGGGAAAGAAAAGAGAAAAATCCCTCTCTGTCCAATCAGGATTTTATCTCCATCACACCACTCAAACTCCTGCCAGCAATCCACCCATGACCTCCATATTGCTAAATCTAGCGGCCATTCTCAATCTTCAGCTTACTTTATCCCACTACAGAATTTCATACCGTGATCACTCCCTCCTCAAAATACTTTCTTTCTTACTTTATACAGTGCCCTTCCTTGGTTTTCTTGCTGCATCACTGGTCATTTTTTCTTAGCCTCTTTATGTAGTTCCTGAACTTCTCCCTGACCTCTTAATGGCTTAGACCTCCACGTGCTCTTCTGTCTGTATTCACCCCCTCTTGGTGTCGTCTGTCCTCAAGACTTTAAATACCACCTACTCGCCGATGATTCTCAAATTCTGCCTTTTGCCCAGACCTATTTCCTGACTTACATAGCCTGACTTTTTTATAGCCTGTAGCTGGATGTTTAATAGTCTTCTCAAACTTGACTATACATGAATTCCTGACCCAAACTTGAAAACCTGCTCTTCCTATGGCCGTTTGCATATCAGCTGATAGCAGCTCCATCCTTCCAGATGCTCAGACCAAATCTCTTGGAGCCATCTTATTTCTGTTGGTTCTACCTGCAAAATACATATAAAACCTGAACTCCTTTTGCCACTTCCCCTGCCATCTTGATTGAGCCAATCACACAGCTCATCTGTGTGACTCCAGTAGCATCCTGCTTCTACTCTTGCTATACGAAGCATCATCCCCAAACAGATTAGTCTAGTTACAAAGATTAGCCAGGCTAATCTTTAGAAACTTAAATTAAATCATGCTACTCCTTTGCTCAAACAACTGCAGTGGCTCCCATTTCACCTGGAGTTCAACTCAGATATCTTACGATGGTTGACAAGGCCCTATATAATCTGCTGCAACCTCCTGCTCTGACCCTAAACAGCCACCTTATCTCACTGAACTCATCCTCACTTTGTTCCCTTGACCTTCTCCACAAAGATCTCCGGGGATTTCCTTGCCTGCGCCAGCTGATTCCTATGTCTGAAATGATCCTTTCCCAGATTATCTGCTTGGTTCACTCCTTTGCCTCCTTCGAGTCTTTGCTCAAATCTCTCCTCCTCAGTGAGACCTCTTCTGAGCCCCTATTTCTTATTTAGTACTGGAGTCCACCCACTCGCTCCTTAGTCTGCTCTGTTTTTTCCTCTATTCATAGCTTTCATTAGTTTCAAGCATGCTATATAATCTAAATTATTTATATATTCATGGTAATTGTGTGTTGTATAGCTCTCCCTATCCTCTTGCTAAAATATCATCTTTGTAAGGTCAGGGATCTTCTCCTGTTTTTTTTCACTGATGTATCCATCCCCTGTTCCCATAGCAGTCCTTGGCGCATAGCAGACACTGAATAAACATGTATAAAAAACAAATAGAATATAGTGAGGAACATAACAACATGAGATGGAAAAGGCTGGTCTGTGCTTTTAAGTCTGAGTTATAAATCATGAAATTCCCCAGAACTTGTTCTTATTCATAATGCTGTATGTGGAAAAATGTCCATAGTACGAAATGATATAAAGCCATCACAGTTTACACGTGCAAACTCATGCAGCAGTAATGATATCAAAAGTAGAGAAGCAGTGCCCTTTGTTCATGATTAAGCAGGTAAATTAACTTTTTTCCCAAGAGTCATACAAAATCCTATATGAGGAAGGATTATTATTTAATAAAGAGACTCCCAGAGCCCCTCCATGTTATCACATTGGAAAGAATTACTCATTGTGCTGCTGAAAGAGGTACCTAATTTAGGGAGATCTCATTTACTCATAGATTGTTTTGTTATAGATGTTTTTAATTACAGTTCCTTAAAACTTCAGGGCAAAACATGGTTCAAGTTTACCATGCAGAGCAGGCATGGTGATTTCCAAATCAGGGTTACAACAATAAAACCATTCAGGATAAGTGACTTGTGCTGACACCGTGTAATTGTGCAAATGCTTCTTCAATTCAGGGTGTGCGCTTGAAATTAATTTTATTTAATTTGGTTGCATGTTCCTCTTGCCATATAGTTACAACAGAGGGACATCACTGGCTCTTGCTGTCTGGGTCAGGCTACGTGTAACGATGGTAAAATTTCAATAAGCAAATGATGGTTCTGGAACTAACTGGAGACTCAGAGAAGCATGCGTATCTGATTGGAACTCTCTTTTCCTTCCTGGACCTGAAGTGGCATGCCAGTCTCCCTGTGGTATAGACAAGCCCAGGAGACCTCGAAACTCAGCAACTCCATTTCCTGTCCCTCGGCAGCTTGGAGCATCAGGAAAAAACAGAGGGGAGGCCATGGCAGACTCAGCTTGTGGTGGTGAGGCTGACCCTAGAGAAGACTTTACCAAGCTGCAGTGCAGTGAATGGGGAGGTGCAGCTGAGAACAGGAAGCCATCACAGTGCACTCAGGCTCCAAGCCTGACAAGAGCATGTCTAGACTGAGTCAGTGAGAAGAAACCAGCAAAAAAGAGAAGCAGGGGCTTATGGGTAAAGAGACCACCCAGTAACTAACCCCAAAGTACTCCTGTGGAGAAGACTTGTTCTCGTTCTGATTTAGGTAACAAAACATTGCCATCTTACTGGTCCAAGGCTCAGAGGCCTGGTTTTCCTCTTCATTCTTCCTATGCATGATTTTTTGGCAAGACTCAGTCTCTTTGGGCCTCATTTTCTTTACATTTTAAATAAAAGAGCTAAAAACAGGCCTTTTTCCTGTTTTGTTTTTTTGCAGTTTGAATATTCTGTGACTTCATGAGACAAGTCAAATGGTGATGCTCAAGACGGTAGTCCTCTCTGATCATACTCATGAAACAGAACAAGAAAGATGTCATTCTGGTGAGTATGCAATTGTTCCTGCTGGTATTCTAGAAATGCTACCTGTCTGATCAGTATTAGCTGATCTACCATTCCACCCATTTTTTCTGTTCTATTTACTTCCTAGAACAGATATTTCTTCTGCCACTATAATACTCACTTTACTGTTCTGTAATTGTGTGACCCCTATGAGTCAACTGAGGGCAAAGACCTCTCCATCCCTAGTGCTAGGCACATAGTAGACACCAAAAACCACATATGCACATGTATATGTACACAGACCTTCAGGTGGGAAATGAATTTTTGTAACATGCTAGTGTCCTGGCCATTTTGCCTTGTTATCCTCCTAATAGTCCCCAAACTGAAGTACCTCCTCTCCCCTGCCAAAAGTCAAAAAAGCATCCACTGTGACTATCTTTTCAGGAAAGTGAATGGACATCTCTAGATCTGACAAATGGGCCAATAAAATTCTCTACTGGAGACCTTAAAGTAGAAATGAGAACCTGGGTTTCTGAGCCTAAAGAAAGCTGCCATGATTGCTCTGAGCAATTTCATTTCTTTCTTTTCTTTCTCTCTCTTTATAACTTCCTACCCTTACCTCATTTCCTCATTTATAAACTGGGGTTTAATACTACCAATCTGAGAACTACAAGTTAAAAATAGCACCAGGGCTGGCATTCATTTATTCCTTATTTCAATGACATCAGACATGTTTACAGAACCTATGATTTCCAGGCACTGGATTGGGTGGTGGGAATAAAACATTAACCAGTTGGACACAGTTCCTCCCCTCACAGAACCTAGGCACTAGTAAAGGATACGGACAAGTTATAGCCCAGGTAAAAAGGTGTATGATGGAAGAGTGGGCTAATGTGGGAAGAGGCCCTATCCAGCATTCGGGGTAGGGCGATGATCCCTTTAAAACATAAGTCAGAGCATGTTCCTCTTCTTCTCAAACCTCCCAATGACTCCCACTTTACTTAGAGTGAAAGCCCATGTCCTTACAGGGAACTACAAGGTTTTCTGTGGTCTGGGCCCTGACCATCTCTCTGACCTCATCCTCTTTTCTGCCCCCCACTGGTTCACTCCAGCCATTCTGGCCCCCTGCCATTCCTTAAACACAGAAGTGCATGCCTACCTCAGGGCCTTTGCACTTGCTGCTTCTTCTGTCTGAAATATTCTTCTTCCAGACAGCCTCATAACTAGCCCCCCTCACTTCATGTAAGTCCCAACTCAAATGAGGCCTTCTCAGTGAGGCCTTCCCTGGCCACTGTGCCTAAACTTCAACATCCCTAAACGCCAAGCCTTTATATTCTGCATCCTGCTTCATTTTTTTCTGCTTAGTACTTATCGCTACTATGTATTTTCCTGTTTATTGCCTGACTTTTCCACTAGAAGTGTAAGTTCCATGACAGAAGGGTCTTTTGTTTATTTCGCTCACTGTAGTATCCCCAGGGTCAAGGAAAATGCCTGGCACATCGTAGGCACTCAATAAATACTGTGTGAATGAATAAATGAATGGAGTGCTATGAAATACTTTCCTGATGAAGTGACTAATTGAAAACTAAGTTGAAATCTGAAGCATGAAGCTAAATTATCCTGGCAGTGGTAATGGGGGACAGTGAGAAAGAAGTGGGGCAGAAAAGAGCATTTTAAAGAAAGAGACCAGCCTGAACAAAGTCTCGGAGGTAAGAGGAAGCAAAAGCGTTCGAAGAACATCAAGACTTTGTCAGAACTGAAGCCTGAATGCCAAAGGATTAGCAAGAGATGGAGAGGTAGGTCTGGAGAAGGAGGCAAAAGGCAGACGAGGCAGGGCCTTGTGAGCCATGCAAACAAGTTTTCACTTTACCCTAAGAGCAATGGAGGATGTTTGAGGAATTTTAATTGGCAGAGTGATGTTATCTGTGATTAAAAACAAAGTCATCGTGACTGGATTGGACAGGAGCAAGGTGGAGTCAGGGAGACCAGTCAGGAGGAAGGTGAGGGATGCTGTGTGTACCAGAGAAAGGGTGATGGCACTCAAGAGAAGTGGAAAGATTCCAGAGCCGATTAGAAGGACTTGGTAATTGATACATATATGATATAACTAATGTAAGATTAATGATACAATTATAAATTATATGTAATAAATAATACAATTGACCCTTGAACAACACAGGGGTTTAGGGGCATGGACCCTCCATGCAGTTTAAGATCTGAGTATAACTTTACAGATGGTCCTCATATACATGGTACTGTACACTTGGTTCCACATCCATGAATTCAACCAACTGCAGGTCGTGTAGTACTGTCGTAAGTATTTATTGAAAAAATTCCATGCAGTTCAAACCCATGTTGTTCAAGGGTTAACTGTATGTGTATTTCTAGGGTGAATCATGGAGAAGAGGATAAGTGAAAGGGAAGAAAGGGTCAAAGGTGATGTCTAAGTTTCTGGCTTGGGTAACTGGTATCAATCAGAGTGTGGTAGTAGAAAGATGGCCAAGTAGGGTTCTATGTCACCTCCCCTTAACTCTGGGAAGAATTTGTGATGTCTTTGGCCAACCAGATGTGACAGAAATGATGGTGTACCAGACTGGAAGAAACTGGCAGCTTCCAGACCTGGTGTCTTGGATCTAAGCAACCCAGTTGAGCTGCCAGGCCACACCCGCACCAACCGGTCAGATGTGCTAGCGAGACATTTGGAGCTGACACCAAATGTCAAATGTCCCCCGGCCCAGCTGAGCCGCACCAGCTGACACCGTGTGGAACAGAGGCAAGCCTTTCCTGAGGAGCCCTGCCCAAGTTATAAATTCATGAGCAAAAAAAAAATAATTGACATTGTCTTAAGCTAATAACTTTCCAGGTGGTTTGTTACACAGCCATAAATAATCACAGAGAGAGAGACAATGAGAAGAGAAATTGTCGTGATTTATCTGAATGCAAACAGATAGGGTTAAGCAATGTCGGTCCCTCAAGTATTCCGGCTTGGTGGGATGTCGCAGGAAAGTAGAGTGCCTGATAGCATGGGGTACACTAGTACTTTGGGATGAACTTGGAAGGAGTTAGTTCCGATCCAAATTAACCAGGGAGGAAACGAAGTATATTAAATACTTCAAGATCACACTTTGATTTTGTTTGAACCACTGGAGGAAATCCAATCTCAAATTAATATAACAAAACCAGAAACTTGCTTAAAAAATATTTCATCTGATTGCCAAGTTCAGCTTGGGGCAGGGCATATTGGAGCCCTTTAACAGTTACTCTAGTACAGACATTCTTTTCATTGTGTGAGTGAACAAAAGAAGATTAAGTGAGCACCTCTGGAACTGTCTAAGTTATCGGTGGGCACCATCCCTATATTAATTTGGAGATCGATAAGGCTCCAGATCAATATCAGAGCTTCATGTCAGGGGCCAGTACATGTATGTGACAGGTGCAGCCAGATGGGAAAGGAGAGCTTTTATCTGAGCTACTTCTTCTTTGATTTTTTTTAAGTTAGTCAGATACAGACGGTTCATTTTGAAGCACTGGGATTTAGAGCTGGAATGTGGATGGGGTTAAACCAGTTTTATTAGAGGAAGAGGAAGCCCAGAGGGAAAAAGGCATGAAAAACTCAGTGTCTTCTAAACTCTGACATCAGTCCGACATGCTTACCACAGAGCCAGAAGCCACCTCAGTAAACCTCAGCCAAGGGCTCTATAAACTCAAGTATTATTTCTATTATCATCCTAATTACCCTCCTCATTGAAAAGGAAGAAAACACACCCTCATTGCAGACATAATGTTCAAATTATACACGTGCCCTGGAGCTTAAGAAAGGTTAGGTATGTCTCTTGGTTTTTCATGAAACGAACTTAGACTTACTCATTCAGACTGTTAATTACTAGCATTTCTTAAATGTAATTATAGTCTTTTTAGGAAATGGGTTGTTGCACATTTTTCCACCCAAAGACACAATAGAGAGTCTAACTCCTCTGTGGTATTTAAAACATGTTAGTCAATGAATAGGTAAGTGGTTCAAAGGAAAAAGAAGCAGTACTGCCATCATTAACTATGACTCAGAATATGATGTGGCCGCTGTTTGGCGAAGGCAAACACATTCCAAATACCTCCTCAGAAAAATGTGGCCATTCTCACCATTTTTATGACCTACTAAAGAAGGCATGTTGGTGTCTTCTATAATTCTGTAGTTGATGGTATTTTTTCCTATGTCTATAACATAAGGTCTACATAATTGATTCTAACTTGAATATAGCTCCAGGAGCAATTTTATCTTCAGAGAGGAATTTTAAACGCTATTTTTTTCTTAAGAAAATGGAGATAATGCAATCCAACATGTTTCCTTTAGTGACCTGAAATCTTAGAGACAGAATTATTGCCCTAATGCTTTGATCTGTTCTACTTAAGAGTCTGAATGCTTTTCTGGTTTTTTAGGGTGATTTTATTGATCTATTTTAACTTTAAATGTTTGCCATATTGTCTTTTAATCTTTAAACTATTCAACCAAATAGCATTTTGTGGGAGGGAGCAAAGAAAAGGGATGGATTGTGAAGGGGAGTGAATCTTATGCTTGTCAACACCCAAGTTTCCAATCCATTTAGAAAGTTATTTTAGAGGTTCACATGTGTCATAAATTGATTACTCAGCTATTTTTTTAACATCTTTATTGTTGTGTTAGTTGCTACTGTATAACAAAATGAGTCAGCTATACATATACATACATCCCCATATCTCCTCACTCTTGCTTCTCCCCCCCCCCATCCCACCCCCTAGGTGGTCACAAAGCACAGAGATGATCTCCCTGTGCTATGCAGTTGCTTCCCATCTATTCAGCTATTCTTGTGGAGGTTATATAACAGCCATAAAACATGGTTCTTCCCTTCAGGAAATAATCTTTCAAAATAATGGTTGAAAGATGACACCTATTGGGAGATCAGCTCCGTGCTTTGTGTCCACCTAGAGGAGTGGGATAGGGAGGGTGGGAGGGAGGGAGACGCAAGAGGAAGAAGATATGTATACGTACAGCTGATTCACTTTGTTATACCACAGAAACTAACACACCATTGTAAAGCAACTATACTCCAATAAAGATGTTAAAAAAAAAAAAAAGGTGACACCTATAAAGACAAAGAGATAACCCAGTAAAATAAGGAAGTGAGAATTCCCAAACACCGGAAGATAAAAAGTAAAAAAAAAAAAAAAAAGGTTTTGATGAGACCACATGGTCTGGGACAGTTATGAAAGCATCACTCACTCATGTATTCACTCATTAAATATTTAACAGAGTGCCCGCCATATGTTAATGACTGGGCTAAGGTCTGGAAAGTCAGTAACAAGCCAGAAGTAAGACATAAGCCTGGCAGCATGGCATCATCTCTAAGCTGGTGGGCTCAGGAAGGAGCAAGTCTGCCTCAGCTTGAATCCTCACCTCACCACTTAGAAATGATGGCGCCTTCTAGGGCTCTGGACAAACCACTCAATCTTTCTGTGCCTCAATTTCCTCCACTAGGAATAGAGATACTAAGAGTGCCTACCTTTTAGGACTGTTAGGAGGATTAAATGAGCTAACACGTGTAAAGCATGGCACATATAAGCACTATTCAAATGTAAGGATGACTCCTTAGAATACAGAGGGAGGTATTGGCCAGGGAAGAGGCAAACCTAATCAATGGGGACCCGAACTGGAACAGAATTCCTAGGGGCTTCCCTCATTCACTTCATTGACTTAGACGTACAGGGCCCTGGCTGCAGGAGAAGGGGGGCAGGTAGGACTCAGCTAGTATTATTCCTGAAGAATGTCCCGCAGCTCTCAAACTCAAGATGCAGGCCCGTGTGCTAATAACATCACTCCAGAGTGTGGACAAGCTCGAGGCAATTCCAAAGCCTGTCAGCACAGAAACTGAGTAAAAATATGCTCTGACGTCTCGTTGCCTCCTTTCCCAAACAGAACAGCATGAGAGCTACCCCTGCCTGTTCCCGAAGAGGCTGTGTGTGGGGTGCTGGGCTAGGACATGTATGGATTACCTCATTCAATTCCCAGCAATAAACCTTGAGATAAGAACAGTGAGTCTTATTTTATAAATGAGGAGACTGAGGCGCAGGGAGGTTAAGTGCTTTGTAGGTAAGAAGATTCACCAGCTTTTACTTTTGTTTCTTAAACCTAAAGACCAAGGCTTGTTCTAGCAGAGTCCCTAAGCTTGAAGCTCAAGAGATGGTAGGGCTCACAGCTCAGAGCTTGGTATCTAGTCTGGCCTTGCCCATGAGAAGAAGGGGATTTATAAAAGTGTCCAGGCTGACTGGCTCCAAAGGCAATGGCCCTACAATTCCAGCAGGAGGAGAGTAGGAGAAGATTCTATCGACAAGGGCCTAGCATGGGTTAATATTTTCCTTTCCATTGTAATAGCCTTTTATTCCTTATAAAGAATCATTAGAGGCAATGTGTGCTGCACCCCTTTCCTGCCCAGGGCAGGTGACCTAGGCCCTAGCTGGGGGATTTACTTGCAAGAACTCACACACAGACATTACATAGGCTTGTGACAAAGGTCCTGAGGAGTCACACAGATTTCCAGCCCTCCAGGACCACCCAGGCAGGGACAGGGGCATTGTGATTACAGCTGCCCACGCTGGGCGGCGGTAGTTCCCAGCAACGGGAGACCACTCTGGCCCAGGAAACTCATCCCCTCCCCGTGGTGGTGGGAGTTGCATTTGTTTTCTGAGGCCAAGTTCAGATACAATACAATGCCAGACGTTTCAAGGCATCGGTTGGATGGTTCCACCAGTTCTTCTCAGTTTGTCTTTAAAAATCTCTGAAAATAAAATTTAGTAATTGTGGCTTCTCATCATTGCCCATTGGAGCAGGAGGAAGAAGGCTAAGAGATGCTTTAACCACATAGCTTTAGATTAACGGAAGGCATGAACTATTCTGAACCTTCAATAATGCTGAGCCGAGGGTTTCAGGGACCTGCCCTCACCCTCTTTGCAGAGGTCCATGTGTTTTAGTTATGTCAGATGCACTTAGGTACAGCTCATCTCTTTCAAATTCCCCAGGGATTTATTACACGGGCCCTTGAAAGTTTCCCTTTCAAATGGCCATAGATTTTTACATTCAAATCCGTGTTCAATGATCGCTCGAATCCTGGCTTTAACTCTGCTCCGCTCCTGTGTCCATGGAAGTTGACGATGTGAAAAATGGGGCAACAAACACGGTTCTTTGAATGATCACAGGGAAAACAGCAGAAGATGAAAATAATTTTGTAGCAGATGAGCTAATCCAAGGCTCCCTTGGCAGTGATGCCACCACCTTGGCTTCCACATCCCTCCACCCACAACCTGGGGCTGTGGTAAGACATAGATTTTTTCTTATGATGACGACATGATCATCATATCGCTCGATATGATGCGATATCACTCGATATGATGTGACATCACTATCATAGCGATATCAAGCGATATCGCTCCTTCATGATACAAATTCTCTTTCTCAGATCCGGTCACAACACTGAAAGAAAATTGATCCTGTTTCTCAAGTCAGAGTTGGGCATGCTACAGTCTGCAGAAGTCCTTCCGCCTGCTTCCCACCAGTCGACACACAGTTTGTGTATTTGTCATTCCAAACAAAAATATGATGTATGCTCCTCTCTCATGAGGTCAAAAAGAGACAGTGGTCGGATGTTCACAAATTGAGCTCACACTAAGATTTTTTTAAAACTCACTTACGAGACACATACACAGACTCTCAGGCTTTGAAGGAAATTAGAAATGACTTTCAAGAACCTCTGTCTATTTGCAGACCCACGTATATTTAAAATTATTTTCAGTTTGTTTTTCATCACCAGATTTCACAAGAATCCAGAATTCTGTGTGCTTTTAAGGCACTAACTTGCTTAAAAAAAAAAGAAAAGCACAATAACCAATTGTCTTCTGAATCCACTATACTCTGTATATACCACAATTAACCCAACAGCCTGTGATGAAAGAATAATGTAAACTCATCGTGTTCACTAACAGTGCTGAGTCATTGCTCCATGAAAGGACTAATAAAGCATGCTTATTTCTCACCTTTTCTCAGTCAGGTTTAGCTACATTATTATAGTATTTCTCCCCGATAGCCTCTCTGTTCTCTTCTGAGTCATTACTTTTCTCTTCCATTATTTAATTGGAAAAAAGTAAGTTCCCCTCAAATGTCAAATCTATATGTGTACATGCTATGTCTGAATTTCAGAACTGGTTAATGTCAATGTGAGTGAACCAATCTGAACATTCTAAAAGATAAGTCAAGTTGATATTATCTTGGAAGAATATTTTTCCTTATGTTAGCTCAAAGGTCATATTCACTAAGTATATAGGTAATATATGTTAAATATAGTTAATGAGTAACATATTTTTCTGTAAAATTAAACATTAATCAGGATGGTTTATTAGTAAATGCAGAATGATAGCATTAATGCATTTATTGACTTATTCAATACCTATTTGCTGGGAATTGACTATGTACAAGGTTTTATGGCACACACTGCATGTGAATAAAGATAAAAAATATGGAGCTCAGAGTCTGCCTATCAGTACAACAGAGATGTTAAGTATAAGTAAGAGGAAATACACAGAAGAGTGCCATGTGAAAATCAGAGAGAAAGATAACATCTGGCTGAAGCATATAAAAGTATATATGAGGGGTCATTTGACGAAGGTAGGATGTGGTGAACATAAAGGGCTCTCCAAGTAGAAGAATAGGTATTAGGGCAAAGAGTTGGAGGTGAGAAAGCATGGACTACATAACAAAAGCAGCCCAGTCCAGGGGGAGCTTTTGGAATGAAAGAATAGAATTTGAGTCTAGAAGGGTAGGTTGAGTTTAACCCATGGAGGGCCTTGAAAACCAAATTAAAATTATGCTGGTTAATAACAAGGGTAGATGGTATTTTCACTTTGGCCAAACAACTGTTTAAAAAATAAAAGCATTAGTCAAACAAATTACGAGGCATAACTGAAAATGTTCTTTTGACAATTTTAAGTGCTTTGATCATTTATTTTAATAAATGTAGGCAAACTATACGGGTTCATGGTTGTATGCTAGTGGTCCGCAATCCTGAGTCTGTCTTTATCTCGTAATGTTTCTCTACATAGCACTTATTATTTCTCACCAAACAACTAATAATGCTTGTAGCTTTTCTTTAAAGGCATCTGACATCAAACAACATACACAAGAGAGGGCAGAGACTCCCTCACAAAAAGAAAAACATATGAATGTGCCCCACGCAGTGATGCTTTGACGTGACCGATTCAGTCTTTCAATGATGTAGCATTGCTGATTAATCTTATGCAGTGTCTCAGATCCTGCCTTTGAGTACAAATGCCATAAAGACCAAGCAATATTTGTAGAGTCTAAAGATGTACTCTTTCTCCCCCTCTTCAAATGAAGGAATGTCAAATAGCAATGCTTATACACATTTAGCTGTGAGGCAAGCCAAAAGCACCATGCCTAGACTATTCTCTACTATTTTACCTTGCACAGTGATTCTCTTTTCTGAATGGCCTTTGCAAAATTACAGTTCTACGTATGTTTGTAAAGATGTGTAGAAATGTATCCACCCAATCAGTGATACGTAAGCTCAAGGTAATATTGCTATCCAACCTAATATCACCTTTACCTTTAATAGATTGTTTTCAAATCCAGAAGTTTCTAAACAAATTAGAGTTGAATCAATTGCACACATATTTAAAATAGTTCTTATCAATTAAAGCAACAACATCAATCGATGCTTACTATACTTTCCTGAATAAATTAATAGAACACAATCAGTTTTTTTACATATTGATAATGCATTTATGGCACTTTCCATTTCAAATCCCATCATTTTAATATAAAGTACTCAATTTTATTTTCAATTTTCAATAAACAAATAAGAAGCAATTTATAAAGGCCTATACAGATCACCAAAGATCAGACTAGATCTAGCAAAAGTGAATCTGATTGACCCACGTGACTACAGTCACATACAGATCATATTCCAAAAATTAATCTGAAAAGAGAAAATAAAGAAATCAGAGGGGGTCTTATGAGTGGAAGGCCATAATAAATTTAAGTATAACACCAGGGTGACTCAGTAATTTAAGATAATGATAACATATTTACTGAGCTTTTACTATGTGCCATGCATGTGCTGGGCACATTTTACATATTAACTTGTTTCCAGATATGCTACTCTTTCTTAAAATCATAGTGACAATAATAATAGCTAATATTGATGGAGTGTTTGTTAATTGCCAGGCACTATATTAAACCACTTTACTTGTACTATCTCATGAAATCCTTACACAAATTCAGTGAGATGCACTTATTATGCCCATTTTACAGATGTAGAAACTGAGAAAAAAAAGAGGCTTAATAATGCACCCAAAACTACATACATCACTAGCCATTGTCCCCTTGTGAATGATGACTCTGGTTACTGAAATGGTGGACAGGGAACCTGGGTCCCTATTACACATCATGTGAAATAAACTGTCTAGCTATTTCTTATCCATCTAAATGCCTTACCTATTTCCTTTTCCTCCTGAGCACACAGCTAGTTTTCCCAGCATCCTCTGCAGTTAGGAGCGGCCATGTGACTAAGATCTGGTTAATGGATTGTGAGAGAAAGTGTTAAGTGTACTCTCAGGCCTGGCCCATAAAAACCTGTCATGAAATACTCCATTCTCTCTCTTCCCCTTTCTGCCAGCTAGATATCAATGCCCACGACTGTGGAAGCCATGTGTTGAAGAGAGCAGAGCTTCCATCAAGCTCGGTTCCCGAATGGCTGCATGTCGCAGTTACACCATCTCCCTAACTGCTATTTAGATAATAACTGCTATTTAGTTTGATGTGAACCAGACATAAAATTCTATTGTATTAGTTATTGAGATGTTAGCATTTATTATATAGCATCCAGTATTTAATAATGGATGCTCTCTATATTTTAGATACTTATATAAATGTCAGACACTACTTTAGCAACGAGGCAGAATCCAATTTCTTCAAATGTTCTCCCTTGTTGAGAAAGAGTTTGCTTTCTATACCAGCTGTAGCAGTCAGATCCCCTGGAATGGCTTTGTACCATTTTAAATTACCATTTAAAATTTCATCAATAAGAAGATACAGCCGCTGAGCGGCTGGGCCCGTGAGCCATGGCCGCTGACCCTGTGCGTCCGGAGCCTGTGCTCCGCAACGGCAGAGGCCACAACAGTGAGAGGCCCGCGTACCGCAAAAAAAAAAAAGAAGAAGATACAACATACAGAAAGAAGAAGACAGGCTGACTCAGCCCATTGCCCCTCTGCAGTGATAGGCAGGCACTGCTTTGGTGAAAATCGTTCTCCATAGTGTTGCAAGCAGCTTGGCTGTCACTAGCGATTTTGTGGGAGTTCCTACATATACCTTCTGGAGTCTCTGAAAGCTAATGGTACCTTTCCCTAAGCTTTGATTTTCCAACCCTTCCAATAGTTTTAGAAACACCTAATTTGATGTATGAAATCCCTTCCAGCTCAAAACACCCAGAAGGGTTCCTGTTTCTCTAATGAAACTCTGAGGCACACAATGTAATCTCTACTTTTCAAGTCAACTGACCCTCGGTTATTGCCATTCAAGGTATTTTCCCAGCCCTAACACATATCCCCTCCAAAGCTGACAGTGAATGGACCTTAGACTACACAAATTCCTTATTATTAAAATCTTACTGTCAACAACAACCATCAATACAGGACAGGCTTCTTGGGGGTGTGACCTGTGCAGCTCAGGACTCTGTGCTTAGAAGGGCCCACACATGCTTTAAGGCTCTTCTGTGGCCTTCTTGAAGTTCTGGATAACTTTTTTTTTTTTTTTTTTTTTTTTTTTTGCGGTATGCGGGCCTCTCACTGTTGCGGCCTCCCCCGTTGCGGAGCACAGGCTCCGGACGCGCAGGCTCAGCGGCCACGGCTCACGGGCCCAGCCACTCCACGGCATATGGGATCCTCCCAGACCGGGGCACGAACCCGTATCCCCTGCATCGGCAGGCGGACTCTCAACCACTTGCGCCACCAGGGAGGCCCCTGGATAACTTTTGAAAAAGGGGCCCATATTTTCATTTTGCACTGGGCCCTGCAAATTACACAGCTGGTTCTGTATCAGTGATAGTATTTGAGCAAGAATCCAGGGAGACATATGCAAAGAAATCCAGGCGCCCTCATCTCTTTGCATCTACAGTTCAATGGGGCACCACATAAAGCACAATACTGTACCTATCCTTGACATCTCAACACCTCCAGCATACTGCCTTGTAGCCATGGTGCTTACTATGCCAAGCAGTGGAGGAAGTTTAAGAATGTGATCAATGATATGTTGAAAAGAAAACACAGAAATTTTGAATTTTCTGATGGATCTTTGTATGTGTACGAGTGGAGACCCTTGCATTTGGGAAAACACCTAATAATTTTTTTTCTCCCCCTGGATAAGCAAACTTGGGTCCCAGACCATAGGCTGGAGTAGGGTTTGAGAGTTCAAGTCTTCTGCATAATAAAAGAGTAAGGATTTGGTTATTGTAGTAGCTCACGATATGACCCTGGAACTCTAGAATAAGAGATAGGGTAGAGAGATGGACCCTCTCAACATGGCAGAGTTGGGGGACCTAAGAAATGTCAGTGAAAATGTCCTTGGGGCAGAGAATGGCTACTGCATTTCTGGGAACAGTGCTGTTTACATTTAAGTTGAATGTGTTGTTCTATGTTTTGATTACAGCAACCAGATCCTGCACTCTATCTCCCTGCCCATTGCTACTACCTTTCTTTCCATGGCCTAACTTTAAGGAAAAATCACCTGTGAGTGGCCTTAGTTAGTGGTGTCTTAAAGCACTGATCGCCAAGACAGGGCAGAAAATGGCCAGCAGCCATGAGAGATGAGCCCATGAGCAGGGGTTTGGAGTGAAATGTGCCACCACAACATCAGGCTTTTTGGACACATTGGAAATGTTAAGTACAGCACTGGACCTCCCAAAATGTACCGAGTGGAGGCTTAAGCCATTTTATTTGGCTAGAAAGGAAAATGTTGGCCTCAAAATCTGAAAGGACTTGGAGACATCCAGAATATACCAATATTTCCTAAAAATGGAATCACCTCTGGAAGTAATGGGAAAAGAATAGATGGAAGAAATCAACATGAAAGATAAAGATAGTAGGCCGTTTCAGGGTTAAGCTGTGAGGTAATCTGTTGAATAGAGATCCAAGCAGAAATAGGAACTCCACCACCTACAGCAACTTTACTGTGGCTAAGAATCCCATTTATTAGAATCCAGGTTCTTCCACAGGCATAAAACTCACTTTCCAAATGTACTAGAAGAAAAGATTCAACTGAAACATCATTTGCACTTCAAAGAGAATGTCACCTGGCATATTTTCAGTTCCATAGCCAGTAACAAGTATCAGTTTACAAGCACCTACATTTCCAGAATCAAGACTTAAAACCTACAATGAGTATATCTTCTATGTAACAGACCCAAATAAAAAGGGGGCCCCTCCATAAGAAGATAATATCACATCCTCATTCCAACTATTTACAAGGCAGCAATCAAAATTGTGCCTCAGTCAGTATTTATTTATGAGTAGAATGGAGCTTCTTAGAAAAGTATCCAGTGGGGCCACCTAAACACGGTCTTTGAAGAACGCACACAATAATCAAAGTCAGATTGCTCTCAATTACATACACTGACAGTTTTCACAACACAGAGCCCTGAAATTACATTTCAGGGGAAAAAAATATTCTTAGACAAAGATAATATAGTTTGAGAGATGGTACATTTATTCTTTAAAATCAAACATCTTTGGGCCTCCCTGGTGGTGCAAGTGGTTGAGAGTCCGCCTGCCGATGCAGGGGATACGGGTTCGTGCCCCGGTCTGGGAGGATCCCATATGCCGCGGAGCGGCTGGGCCCGTGAGCCATGGCCGCTGAGCCTGCGCGTCCGGAGCCTGCGCATCCGGAGCCTGTGCTCCGCAACGGGGGAGGCCACAACAGTGAGAGGCCCGCATACCGCAAAAAAAAAAAAAAAAAATCAAACATCTTTGATTTAACTACTTTTCAGATTTGTTCTTGACAAGGTTGCATTAATACCATAAACTAAAGCAAATTCATATTTATCCAACATTATTATTCTATGTGAAAAATTGCTTATTCTCTAGATAAACATTTAGGCACACCTTCCTACCCACATTCAGGAAACCAGAATTGTTACTCATACAAGTGTACATCACAAATACTGAAAAGCTCACTCTTTACCTACCATCTTTAAAAAATAAACAAATATATAATACTAGTGGGGATTGTATTGTTATTAAAAGAATACATCTACAGTGTTACAGATTAATTGTTCTCCTGGACGATTTTATGCTCAGGTCAATTTAATAAATTTGAACATGTCATCCACTAAATTATGAATCACCAAGAAGACCTGCTCACCCAGAAATTGTTGTTGTTTCAAATGTAACTTTAAAAAATCATGGTCTAAAGCAATGAGAAGATTAAATTACCTGTTTTTTAATTTCAGCAAGCAATGGAGTGTGTCTACCTGCTGGATCCCCTGCCAACTGACAGACAAAAGGCTGAGGGGAGTGCACTTTGGATGCTATCAATTAAGGAAAGGTGGTTCATTAATCTTTACTATCAGCACCTGAATTCTGCTCTGATGGCTCCTACGGTATGCAGTTGGTTGCTTGCATTTCAAACCAAGACCCGTCCAGCTAAATCCACCTTGTAGAAAGATAACTTAAGCTTTTCCTCGTTAATTGTGAGTCCATTTAAAAATAGCTAATAATATCTATTGATATGAGAGAGAAATATTTTGAAGAGTTCTTGTGTTCATTCATTCATTCATGCATTTTATATAGTTATTTTAGGCCTATTATTTGCCAGGAATTCTGTACAAAGATTAATCAAACTACATCAAAGAAGAACCAGACATCATGGAGCTATTTTTGGGACTTGACCTCTAAACAAACCCTAAGAAGGGTTGAAATTTAAAAGAAAAAAATTATGGCTGTTTCCCAGGTCCTTAGAAAATGAAAGTTGTAAGTACATACTTATGAGAACTTGCTACAAATAACTTAGAGTTTTAAGAAAAAGCAATGCCATGTAAATCTAGGCTAGATCTGGGCTTGCTTTATCATCACAAGATAATCTTTAATTAAATAGAGTTGGCAAAAGAAGCTCTTTTTCAGGCGAGCATGAAAAAAGAGCTGAACTGAGCACAGGGTAATGTGTTAATCACCTCCAACTTGGTTAAATTTGCTATATAATATGTATAAAGTTTCATTTGTTAATGTCTGCAGTGTTATTAGTAGTAATTAAATTTTAAATAATGAATGACATTAAAAGACAAGATTTGAAACAAGTATTTGTGGAAACAATAAATTCTGAAAATCCGGCAACTTGTGGAGTTGACTGTGACTATTTTTCCACTAGAAGAACTAACGCTAGCAAACTTGATATTTAAATGGAAACTTTGTCTGGGTCCAACCAAGAGCACACAAACCAATGAGTAACTCAAGTGAAGGGAATTTAATTCAGGGAATTGGTTTCAAAGGTGACAGGAAAGCTAAAAAGCCAAATAAGAAACACCAAGGCAACCTAGGGATTGCCAAAAGCAGGAAACGATAAAGGACACAGAGGAGAGGCAGTGACGCCGGAGCCCAGGACCATGGAGGAAGTTGTCACGCCAGCAGGTTTCTCTGGCAGGAGATAGGACAGAGATGTCGCCATGGCAGAGAGCAAAGGGGAAATCAACCCCCGGCTTCTCCTTCTCCCAGTCCTCTAATCTCATGACAATGCTTTCCACCGACCAAACCCAGGTGGCAGTCAGACATGGGAGGCTGGGGAGTGCAGCCTCCAGGGTGCTGCTCCCTGGTGATACAGAACATTACAGGAGAGGATAAGAATGGGTGCCCATCCCACAGGCCCAGGACCATCATTTATGCCTAGATCTATATGAAGGGATTTGTCAAGGTCAAAACCTCTCTCATTATGTGACTCTGGAGTCACCATGAAATTCAACATCAACCAAAAGTATCAGTTAACTCCTGTATACTCTAAAGTCCTTGTGACTTAACATTCTCGTAGGGAAATTGCAAGACTTAAATGGATCTTGGTAGCACAGGTCTAGGAACCTCAACATATTATTTTTGAAAAGCAAACTGGGATTTTATATCCAAATATCCATTAGCAGAAGAGGATCTTCAGAACCATTGTTTTCCTAGGTATCTTTTGTAGCACGGCAATTGCTCCAGCTGACACATTCTCCAGTGTTTAGCTCAGTCTTTTTATTCTAAAGACAGGGTCCTAGGGTTCAAGACGCATTATTTTTCTCTATAGGGAAGAGGAGTCTGTTTACACCGTATTAGTTATCTAGAACTTTCTAACATCTTGTTACAGACAGAAAAGCTTAATAATCTAGCATTAGATAGAATTGCCATGTATGTTCAAAATGTAAAAACATTAAAATCTTAAAATTAAAGTTTTACAGTATAAAAAGAAATAACTGTTCAATAAATCCATATAAAAGTATCATAGGGTTTGTGAGTGCATGTATCCAGGACTGCCTTCCCTAAAGGGTACACTGAATGCCCACATGTGGCTGTTATTTTTTAAAAAAAGGTTCTCTGTTATTTGGAAAAAGCGTCTTTGCTTCTTTGATATACTAACAATCATGTCTTAATCACCAAGAAAAGGGCATCATATTTAGCATTTATGAGACATTTGACAATAAAACTTAAAAAAAATTTTGTAGAACACACAAGAAAGAGTATTCTGATTCATATTTTGGAAAATGGAAGCCTAAGAAAAAGGAAAGAAATCACATATACTCAAGAAACAGAGTAACAGTGTACTATGGCCCAACCTCTCCTGACCATAAAAATCACTTAGGAACTTGTTAAAAATACAGATTCCTGGGGAGAATATGGTAAACGGCACTTTAAACCAATGACTCAGTTGAGTTTACCAGTAGAAAAATGAGCTTGGGGTTTGAAGGCAGATTAACCAGGGTCTGAATCCTGGCTCTCCACTTTCTAGCTACACAAACTTGGGCAACTTTCTTAAACTCTTGGAGCTCTGTTTTTTTTATCCATGATGGGGATAACAATAGTTCCTATTTAATAGTGTTGTTGTGAGAATAAAATGGACGTAAAGCTTTTAGCAATAGTGTCTGACAACTGTTAAGTGCTCCATAAATGTTATAAACGTTATACTGGGTTGGCCAAAAAGTTCGCTCAGGTTTTTAACATGGAAAACCCAGAACGAACTTTTTGGCCAGCCCAATATTAAGCTAGACATGTCTTTTTTCTTCTTCTCAATCTGGAAATTTATGTTTACCTAATTGATGTTTTTCCAGGAATATCTACTCCCACCCCTAGCCTCTCACCTCATGTTTGTTTGTTTTTTTTTTTTTTTTTTTTTTTTTTTTGCGGTACATGGGCCTCTCACTGTTGTGGCCTCTCCCATTGTGGAGCACAGGCTCCGGACGCGCAGGCTCAGCGGCCATGGCTCACGGGCCCAGCCGCTCCGCGGCACGTGGGATCTTCCCAGACTGGGGCATGAACCCATGTCGCCTGCATCGGCAGGCGGACTCTCAACCACTGCGCCACCAGGGAAGCCCTCACCTCATGTTTAATATGCTTTTACATTGTTATAACTGGTCAATTGTATTTTCAATGGCATATGTTAAAATTAAAATTTTCAGCAAGAAGCATTTGGTATAAAATAGTCACCTTCACAACACCTGTAAAAATCATTTCTTTGATCCTTCTGCACCCCCTTGAAGTTTAAAAGACATTGTAAGTGGCCTTTGTCAGTATGATTTGGGCGGAAATCAGAAGTACAGGGCATTCACAATGTGAAATATGCCCCCAGATGTAAGCACAGCTTGGGTAATGAGCCCACAGATATATGCACTGGCACCAGTTAGGACAAGCACACTGCTGCTCATCAGGGATCCTGTTTTTCTTCCTAAGGAGTCCAGTATAATGTGAGGCTTAAGGTAGAAGAAACTGGTAAAGAAGCTGTGGGCAGTTTACTTCTGCTTCATGGATGTCTCATTTGAAGTCAACCCTTAGAGAGAGTGGCCAGCGACTATTTTGTCCTTATCAGGAATAGGGTGTGGCTTCATCCACGGTTGAACCTAAACATGTAGTCACTGCCCATCTTCCCTATGAAAGGAGTGAAAATGGCATGTATCTGATCCAGTACTTGTGAGAAAGTATTTGTGTACTGGTATTTAAGTCCAGGTTTGGTTCTCACATGGAAACGCGAAGCTCATTACTCAAAATCCCTCCCTCACTCCTGCCACCTTCTCCTACAATTCTGTACCCATGAGGAAGGACTGGGCCACCTGTCACACAGGCGGCAAGGACTAACCCAGGTGGGACTCATTGCTCTGGTCTCAACTTCCCCCCAAAAGATATCTCTGAGGTCTCATTTCACTTTGGAACTCTGCACTTCATGGCTCCCACCAGCACTTGGGGTTGCAATAGCAAAATGTGCATATATGCATATCTGCAACCCAAGAGACCTTAGAGTCCTGCCTAGCCAGCAGCAGGAGAGTCACTAATATCCAGAGGAACACTGAAAGAGGTACCAGATGGAGCTAGCCCTTTAGAAGGCCTTTACACCGGAAGGACACCCAGCTCAATACCAAAACAGCATGAGTGAGCCCACCTTAATAGGGAAAGTGTGAATCTGTCATTTCTAATTTCTTTGGGGGCAAGAGGCAGAGGCTATTGGGTTTCCTTGCAAGCTCTGAGCTGGTTATTCTACATCCTTCCCTACCACGTGGGCTACAGAAGGCTGACCGAGGCTGACTGCATCCCCTGACCTACCTTGCTGTCTGGCTTCTGACTGGAGGCATCGGCAGGATGTCAGAGGGTGGGAGGAGAGAGACCAGGTATTTCTTCCCTGTTCACACAGCTCTGGCGCTGTACCTCAGTCAGTGGCTGGGTCCCTCTATGACTGTGTTTCTCTAACTTGGCTGTACATTACAATTACTTGAACAGCTTTAAGAATCCTGATACCCACACCAAAGATCAATGAAAGATCAATGAAATCAGAATCTCTGGGGCTGGGACCCAGGTGCTAGTATGTTTAAATTTCCCCTGGTGATTCCAATAAGCTGACAAGATTGAGAACCACAGTTCTAGGACAACAGCTCTGCTGGGTGCCCCGTCCTTCATGGCTCTCGCTGTCACTGGGTTCCAGCAACACTCTTTCCCTTGACCCCCTTTAGGCTGAGGGGGTTAGGAACAGTTTCCACCGATCTCTAGGCTCTGAGTGACTCAACATCTTGTGTCGGTTTCCTCAACCTGCCCACATTTTGGTGACTACTCCTTTAATTAAAGTATGTTTCTTTCTTTCTTTCTTTCTTTTTTTTTTTTTTGCAGTACGCGGGCCTCTCACTGCTGTGGCCTCTCCCGTTGCGGAGCACAGGCTCCGGACGCGCAAGCTCAGCGGCCATGGCTCATGGGCCCAGCCGCTCCGTGGCACGTGGGATCTTCCCGGACCGGGGCACGAACCTGTGTCCCCTGCATTGGCAGGTGGACTCTCAACCACTGCGCCACCAGGGAAGCCCCTAAAGTATCTTTCTTTAAAGCACCTGAGAGAAACCATATTTCCTACCATGACCCTTTGTTAAGTTCCTTAGTTGCATAAGAAAAAAGAAATAGTGAACTGGTGAACTGATAAGCATGAGAAGCAAATAAAAGAAAAACTAAACCTAAAACCTCTAGCATGGAGATATACTTAGAGATGGAGAAAATCTAATTCAACCCTTAGATATCCCAAGGAGACACCTAGGGAAAAGATTTAAAAAAAATAACTAGTCAAGTTAAACTTATTTTAGAAGGTGGAGTGAGATGCTGCAGGCTGTAACTGCCATTTGCTGCTGGCACTAGTCACAGTGTTTGCTTAGGCTGGGTGGTCACAGCCTTGGAAGGGAGCATCTCCGCAGGAAGCCCCACCTGGATTTTGCTGCCCTCTTTTCATGTGAAATGATTGCTTACCTTCCCATTCCATCCTGCTGCTTTGAGAAGACTTGCTGGAAAGCATCAAAGGGGCCAGTGAGAACCAGAGGGCAAAAGCACAAGTCACAATTAGGCAAACAGAGACACAGAGTGGCCCCAGATCACAGAGAGCAGGATCCCAACAGGGTGACAGGCAGGGAGGCTCAGCATCGCTTTCCGCACTCAGGCTTGGAAAAACTCTCACCATAAAATGAGGCACCTGTGTCTTGCTGATCCTCCCACCCTGATCCACACGAGGGGATGAGGAGTGAGCATAGAATTATCCCAGGGAGAATGTGGCTTATCAAAAAAAAAAAAAAAAAGAAAAGAAAAGAAAAAAAAAGCACTGATTCAGTCTCTCTTATATAAATTCTTTCCCATGAATTTTTGTTCTTTCTCCCTAAAAGTTGAAAGCACTTATGACACACCAGGTCTTGCTTTTGACAAGGATTAAAGAGATGTCCTTTTTAACTGTCCAAGGGCATATTCAGAAATGGCCCAGCAATCTGTACAATTTAGGAGGCCATCAGCCAATATGTTCGATTTTTTTTAGGGTTCTATCACTTCTCTTCCCACGACATTTTCTCAGGAGCCTTAAGTAGCTTTAATTTGTATTCTTCAACCATCTGAAATTAATGGGCATGCGGATGTGCACATTTATGCAACATACATTTTAGTGTATGGTCTGTAGGACTATTGTCCTGGGTTTGTCTCTGACCTGCTGGGTGATGATGGACAAGTCATATCTCCTTATCAATAAAAGGAGGATGCTGGACAGAGTCACCTCCAAGGAACCTTTTCCTGATTTAACATTCTACTAAATTTCCTCCTATTTAGTACTTTAGAAAACTGAAGATGACTTTTATTGTAAATGTGAGGCTGTTATCTAAGGTTTAAAGGAGATCAGCCTCATAGATGATATTTAGAGACCTAACTACCAAGTAATGGGCAGTTGAGACTGTGCATTAGAATAATAGAAGACACTGGCATTTTCCAAATGGAAAGATGGAAGAAAAACTCTTGGCCATGAAAAAAGTCTCAACAGCAGAAATAAAGTTATCAATGGTTTAGCAAAGAAAAATTGCTCAGAAAATTACCACTCCAGTGGGTTAATAGTTAATAGTTGCCTTAAAATAGAAATTTAGTTGTACAAGTATTTACTGCGTGCATTCTCTGCAATATTCACTGTGATGGATACTCCAGAGGTCAGCTGAGAGTGAGCACTAGAAAAATAATAGCAATTCTAACAGTAACAACTAGCATTTATTGAGCACACACAGACACAGGTACTGTTTACATAAGCACTTTACAAAAGGCAAATGATTTCTACAGATGCAGCCCTTGTCTTTTTCTTATATCCACAACAGTAATCATGATGATGATGAGGATGAGGATGATAGTTAATATTTATAGAGTGCTTACAATTTGTTAGGAACTGAGGCCCTTTTAAATAGTGCTACATAGAAGTGCTCATTGTTAGTTATTATTTAGTCTCTTGGACTTACCTGAATATTCCTTTAAATTAGTACTTAATTGTCTAACTGCCTTCTTTCCTCTAAATCAAAACTTTCATTGGACTCATTTAATTTTCATAAAACCTTTGAGGTGGGTACTATTATTATCACCGTTTTACAGATAAACCAAGGCTCAGATGAGTTTGGAAACATATTTAAGGTCACACTGCTATTGAGTGGAATAGTGAGTGGGATTTCCACCCAGCACCGTCCCGAGAGCAAGTGCTATGTTGCAACCCCCTGCCTGGAGGACCACTGTGCATCCCAACCGCAACGATTTCACCCAGACAGGCAGGCACATCAATATAGTGTACATGCACTGACACTAAGTGCTCTGGGTAGTTAGAAAATAAAATCCTACAGGTTGGATGTCAAGGAGGGAATTTATTGGATCTCAGATCCCCTGCCTGTGACATTCCAAGATCCAAGGTTTACCCATCTTTCTACATAATCAAGCACATAATCTGGATGCAGATTGCATTTTTTCCAATTTTTTTTCCTTACTACGAAGCCCCACAGTAAGTTTTTAGACTTTTGCATCATCTCCAGAACCCCCTCCAGGGTGGCGATCAGAGAAAATAACAAACCAAGAATTTCTGCTGGCAAATGGCCCATCGGGTAACTGCCACCTGGTCTCACCCTTGTTCAGAACTTCACTCAGACTCCTGCTTTGGTTTAACCACTTTTCTCAGCGGTATCCTTTGGGCATATCTGTCACCTTGTTGCATGTGCTAAATCTCTACGTAACAGGTAAAAAAATAAAAATGTATCATATGACTTTTTTAACAAATATCCTCCACATGAGGCTATACTATAGAACATTTCCCTATAGACTAAATAACTCCACAGAGGTACTAATTGTTAGTTATTAATATTTAATTGTATTGACCTTATGTGAAAATTCCTTGAAATTAGTATTTAATTGTCTAACTGCTTCCTTTTCTCTAAATCAAAACTTTCACTTTACACATTCATTACCTATTAACTTTGTGGCTTTTAATGCAGAGTTTTATTTACAACTTGTGTTATATCTGAGCATGCGTGTGCTAAGGCAGTGTTCCACTGTCATACCTCAGCAAGTTCAACTACAGAGATTTCCGTGACCCACTGTCTAAAAGAAATAACTTTGTGAGTTAATGAGCACAAATGTTGGGTTCCTTTAAAATGTAGCACATAAGGAAGCTAAAGAACGGCTCCATGAATACATCATTACAATTCCAACAGACAGCTATTGAGTGGCTTCACCCTGCTCAGCTCTGTCAGATGATAAGTGAGCAGGCCACTCAGAGCCTGTGTGTGCAGGGGGGAGCTTTCACGGAGAGCTTTCACGGAGACTTCGTGAAGGACAGGAGATATAAACATGAGCATTCTTAGTCAAGGGACTACACGTGCAGAATTTGGAATTAGGAATGAAACTAGCCTGTGTGGAGGACAATGAGATGACCAGCCTTGCAGAATAAAGACACAGACTAAGGACAATGGTTCACGGGACTGACTCAGAAAATATCAGGATGAGCAAAGGGGATGCTCAGTTGAATGAATCCTCCATGAGAAAGTGAAGAGGTTTGGAGAACACATTCTGAAAGAGAAATCTGTCTACACTTTGCTGCTCACACTGGCCTGGAGTGGGAAAGACTCATATAAATATTCTTATGTAACTAACTTTACAAACAGTGACAATCTAGCTGAGCTAAAGCACATGGCATTATATAATATAAAGACCAAACTGAGAAAACGGAAATAATATAAAACCACTCCACGATTGAGAGGTAGTGTTATTTAAATATCATTATCAGTACAATTATGGTGGTGATAGTGGTGGCAACCGTCCCATATCAACTATTGTCACTTCACTGTCTGGGGTCTTGCTACTCAAAGTGTGGACCTCAGACCAACAGTGTGGGCATCACTGGGACTCACTGAATCAGAATCTATACTTTCACAAAATCTCTGGATTATTCATGTCCACTTTAAAGGCTGAGAAGCATTAGTCAAGTGAACCAGAAATCCAATTTGAGAAAGTAGCTTGTCAATCTAAATTGCTACTTAATAAGTGGATTGTCTAGCTTCTCACACTTTCATTTTACAGTTGTAATAGAACAGAAAAACAAGAAACAACCCGATTTTTACTGTGGGTACAAATTCAACAGCACATGTTTCATGTATTTAGAATTCTACCTAAACGTACAAAGAGCTTTTACAACTGGATTTCCCTTCTCCTCTCCCTTTTCTAAATGCTGGGCTCTGTTTTACTAAACTTTTATCCAAGTCAAGTATAGGTGTATCTTATAACGTCTAGACTTTCTGCCAAATTTTACCAAGTCAAATCAGATAATTAAGCTCGATTGAATCTTGTGGATATTTATTTTAATTAAATTCTATTTATCTGCCACCAGACAGCATTACTAGGGAAAAATCCAAATTAAATTTGATCAAAGGCGACTTGATTAGGTTGCTGGGTTTGTATACACAGAAGGAGTAAGAGGCACAGAAAAGGCGGGAAGCCCAAGCATCTTTAATGAAACTCAGTATGCTTAATGCAGATCTTGGTACATTTAACAGAAAACCATATAGAGTGCAGTGGGATCTATGTATCTATTCTGAAATCTTTCTTAAGTAACAAGTTTCATTTTAAAGTTTAGAAATAGCATTTTAAAATGTTAAAGATGCTCTGTACAAGGTGATGGCTTGGACACACTATATGTTTCATTTATATATTATCTGTCAAAATGACTTGATATTTTATATGCCCACAACTAATATAGTCAGTGGACTATAAAGGACATAACATAAAAGATAACATCTTTAAAAATATTTTCATGCTTTTACATGAGAATTTAGTCTCTTTACAAGCTATCAAGGATAAATTAAATCTTGTAATGGATAAAAAGATATTAACATAACAACCTTAAAAGAAGCCGTTGTCTGCCAGTCAAACCAAGAGATGAGAATTGAGCTGTGCTTTATTTAAAACACTCATAAGGATCAGTCAAACTCTGACTTCTTCCTCAACTGACTCACTGTATCCAAGTGTCAAGGGTTACGCTGTCTCATTAGACTACTGAATACAATGCTGTTGGGAAAGATTCCGTGAAAATTATAATCCTATTAGATCCCAGATGAATTTACAATAGAGCTTAAGCTTTAAGAGCCCTCATTTGCACTAGTCCCTTGGAAGGCCTTGGATGGGGTCCTAGCAATGTGCTCACATGGTCATATATATTTTTTAAATTAGCAAAGATAAGAAACAGTTACGGTAACAAGCTAGCTACTGAGAAGAATCAGTTCCAAAAGTATTTAAGATTAGTCTCTGCCCTAAGATCTTGCAGCTCATCGTAAAAGAGGCCTGAAGAAGTTTTCCCAAATTTGATCACAGTTCTAACAATGTACATGACGTTACTGATAAAGACTTATAAGGTGGCTTCAGATCACAGAGCCAGGTGCAGAGACTCTGCACACGGCCTGCCGCTGCCATCTTGACTTGCAGTGTCATTTGTGGAGCTTCTACACTATGTCCCTCGGAGCTGAGGTGTCAGTGCAGCTGTTTGTGCACTAGAACTCTGGTCTGAAGTGCTGGGTGCAAGGTCTCTGCACGCGGCCCCCTATGAGCAACTGAAAACTAGACTAAGCACAAAGGAAAAGAAAAAAGGGAACAAGATTTCAAGGAAAAGAATCTATAATACTTTATCAATGATGTGAGATATAATAAGAAAAATACAATGTAAAGAAAGGCTTGACTTAAATTACTATCAACAAGCCAAGGTGGAGATTGGTTCAAGATGGCAGTGGAGAAGGACGTGCTCTCACTCCCTCTTGGGAGAAAACTAGAATCACAACTAAGTGCTGAAAAATCATTGACAGGAAGACACTGGAACTCACCAAAAAAGATACCCCACATCCAAAGACAAAGGAGAAGTCATAATGAGAGGGTAGGAGGGGCACAATCACAATAAAATCAAACCCCATAACTGCTGGGTGACTCACAAACAGGAGAACACTTATATCACAGAAGTCCACCCACTGGAGTGAGGGTTCTGAGCCCCACGTCACGTTTCCCAACTTGGGGGCCGGCAACAGGAGGAGGAATTCCTAGAGAATCAGACTTTGAAGCCTAGCAGGATTTGATTGCAGGACTTCGACAGGACTGGGGGAAACAGAGACTCCACTCTTGGAAGGCACACACAAAGTAGTGTGGGCATTGGGACCCAGGGGAAGGAGCAGAGACCTCACAGAGACTGAACCAGACCTACCTGCTAGTGTTGGAGGGTCTCCCGCAGAGGCGGGGGGTGGTTCTGTCTCACCACGAGGACAAGGACACTGGCAGCAGAAGTTCTGGGAAGCACTCCTTGGCATGAGCCCTCCCAGAGTACGCCATTAGCCCCACCAAAGAGCCCTGGTAGGATCCAGTGTTGGGTCACCTCAGGCCAAACAACCAACAGGGAGGGGACCCAGCCACACCCATCAGCAGACAAGCAGATTAAAGTTTTACTGAGATCTGCCCACCAAAGCAATAGCCAGCTCTACCCACCACCAGTCCCTCCCATCAGGAAACTTCCACAAGCCTCTTAGATACCCTCATCCACCAAAGGGCAGAGAGCAGAAGCAAGAAGAACTACAATCCTGCAGCCTGTGGAACAAAAACCACATTCACAGAAAGACACACAAGATGAAAAGGCAGAGGGCTACAGACCAGATGAAGGAACAAGATAAAATTCCAG
Organism: Mesoplodon densirostris; assembly: GCF_025265405.1. NCBI lineage: Eukaryota > Metazoa > Chordata > Mammalia > Artiodactyla > Ziphiidae > Mesoplodon > Mesoplodon densirostris. The sequence goes on along the minus strand of NC_082676.1, from coordinate 80,991,339 downwards.
AAAAACAACTAAATGAAGTGGAGATAGGCAACCTTCCAGAAAAAGAATTCAGAATAATGAGAGTGAAGATGATCCAGGACCTTGGAAAAAGAATGGAGGCAAAGATCGAGAAGATGCAAGAAATGTTCAACAAAGATCTAGAAGAATTAAAGAACAAACAAACAGAGATGAACAATACAATAACTGAAATGAAAACTACACTAGAAGGAATCAATAGCAGAATAAAGGAGGCAGAAGAACGGATAAGTGACCTGGAAGATAGAATGGTGGGATTCACTGCTGCGGAACAGAAAAAAGAAAAAAGAATAAAAAGAAATGAAGACAGCCTAAGAGACCTCTGGCACAACATGAAACGCAAAAACATTCGGATTATAGGGGTCCCAGAAGGAAAAGAGAGAGTGCAAGGACCCAAAAAAATATTTGAAGAGATTATAGTCGAAAACTTCCCTAACATGGGAAAGGAAATAGCCACCCAAGTCCAGGAAGCGCAGAGAGTCCCATACAGGATAAACCCAAGGAGAAACATGCCAAGACACATAGTAATCTAATTGGCGAAAATTAAAAACACAGAAAAATTATTGAAAGCAGCAGGGGAAAAAAGACAAAGAACATACAACGGAACTCCCATAAGGTTAACAGCTGATTTCTCAGCAGAAACCCTACAAGCCACAAGGGAGTGGCATGATATACTTAAAGTGATGAAAGGGAAGAACCTACAACCAAGATTACTCTACCAGGCAAGGATATCATTCAGATTCGATGGAGAAATCAAAAGCTTTACAGACAAGCAAAAGCTAAGAGAATTCAGCACCACCAAACCAGCACTACAACAAATGCTAAAGGAACTTCTCTTAGTGGGAAACACAAGAGAAGAAAAGGACCAACAAAAACAAATGCAAAACAATTAAGAAAATGATAATAGGAACATATATATCAATAATTACCTTAAATGTGAATGGATTAAATGATCCAACCAAAAGACACAGGCTTGCTGAATGGATACAAAAACAGGACCCATATATATGCTGTCTACAAGAGACCCACTTCAGACCTAGGGACACATACAGACTGAAAGTGAGGGGATGGGAAAAGATATTCCAAGCCAATGGAAATGAAAAGAAAGCTGGAGTAGCAATACTCGTATCAGATAAAATAGACTGTAAAATAAAGAATGTTGAGACAAGGAAGGACACTACATAATGATCAAGGGATCAATCCAAGAAGAAGACATAATTATAAATACATATGCACACAACATAGGAGCACATCAATACATAAGGCAACTGCTAACAGATATAAAAGAGGAAATCAACAGTAACACAATAATAGTGGGGGACTTTAACACCTCACTTACACCAATGGACAGATCATCCAAAATGAAAATAAGGAAACATAAGCTTCAAATGACACAATAGACCACATAGATTTAATTGATATTTATAGGACATTCCATCCAAAAACAGCAGATTACACTTTCTTCTCAAGTGCGCACAGAACATTCTCCAGGATAGATCACATCTTGGGTCACAAATCAAGCCTCAGTAAATTTAAGAAAACTGAAATCATATCAAGCATCTTTTCTGACCACAACGCTATGAGATTAGAAATCAATTACAGGGAGAAAAACGTAAAAAACACAAACACATGGAGGCTAAGCAATACGCTACTAAATAACCAAGAGATCACTGAAGAAATCAAAGAGGAAATCAAAAAATACCTAGAGACAAATGACAATGAAAACATGGCAATCCAAAACCTATGGGATGTGGCAGAAGCATTTCTAAGAGGGAAGTTTATAGCAATACAAGCCTACCACAAGAAACAAGAAAAATGTCAAATAAACAATCTAACCTTACACCTAAAGAAACTAGAGAAATAAGAACAAACAAAACCCAAAGTTAGCAGAAGGAAAGAAATCATAAAGATCAGAGCAGAAATAAATGAAATAGAAACAAAGAAAACAATAGCAAAGACCAATAAAACTAAAAGCTGGTTCTTTGAGAAGATAAACAAAACTGATAAACCATTAGCCAGACTTATCAAGAAAAAGAGGGAGAGGACTCAGATCAATAAAATTATAAATGAAAAAGGAGAAGTTACAAGAGACACCGCAGAAGTAAAAAGCATCCTAAGAGACTACTACAAGCAACTCTATGACCATAAAAAGGACAACCTGGAAGAAATGGACAAATTCTTAGAAAGGTATAACCTTCCAACACTGAACCAGGAAGAAATAGAAAATATGAACAGACCAATCACAAGTAATGAAATTGAGACTGTGATAAAAAATCTTGCAACAAACAAAAGTCCAGGACCAGATGGCTTCACAGGTGAATTCTATCAAACATTTAGAGAAGAGCTAACACGCATCCTTCTCAAACTCTTCCAAAAAATTGCAGAGGAAGGAACACTCCCAAACTCATTCTATGAGGTCACCATCACCCTGATACCAAAACCAGACAAAGATACTAAAGAAAAAGAAAATTACACACCAATATCACTGATGAATATAGATGTAGAAATCCTCAGCAAAATATTAGCAAACAGAATCCAACAACACATTAAAAGGATCATACACCATGGTCAGGTGGAGTTTATCCCAGGAATGCAAGCATTCTGCAATATATGCAAATCAATCAATGTGATACACCATAATAACAAATTGAAGAACAAAAACTATATGATCATCTCAACAGTTGCAGAAAAAGCTTTCGACAAAATTCAACACCAATTTATGATAAAAACTCTACAGAAACTGGGCATAGAGGGAACCTACCTGAACATAATAAAGGTCATATATGGCAAACCTACAGTAAACATCATTCTCAATGGTGAAAAACTGAAAGCATTTCCTCTAAGATCAGGAACGAGACAAGGATGTCCACTCTCACCACTATTATTCAACATAATTTTGGAAGTCCTAGACACGGCAAGCAGAGAAGAAAAGAAATAAAAGGAATACAAACTGGAAAAGTAGAAGTAAAACTGTCACTGTTTGCAGATGACATGATACTATACATAGAGAATCCTAAAGATGCCACCAGAAAACTACTAGAGCTAATCAATGAAGTTGGTAAAGTTGCAGGATACAAAATTAATGCACAGAAATCTCTTTCATTCCTATACACTAATGATGAAAAATCTGAAAGAGAAATGAAGGAAACACTCCCATTTACCATTGTAACAAAAAGAATAAAATACCTAGGAATAAACCTACCTGGGGAGACAAAAGACCTGTATGCAGAAAACAATAAGACACTGATGAAAGAAATTAAAGGTGATACCAACAGATGGAGAGATATACCACATTCTTGGATTGGAAGAATCAACATTGTGAAAATGACTACACTACCCAAAGCAATCTACAGATTCAATGCAATCACTATCAAATTACCAATCGCATTTTTTACAGCACTAGAACAAAAAATGTTAAACTTTGTAGGGAGACACCAAAGACCCTGAACAGCCAAAGCAGTCTTGAGGGCAAAAAACGGAGCTGGAGGAATCAGACTCCTTGATTTCAGACTATACTAAAAAGCTACAGTAATCAAGACAATATGGTACTGGCACAAAAACAGAAATATAGATCAATGGAACAGGATAGAAAGCCCAGAGATAAACCCACTCACCTATGGTCAACTCATCTATGACAAAGGACGTAAGGATATACAATGGAGAAAAGACAGTGTCTTCAATAAGTGGTGCTGGGAAAACTGGACAGCTACATGTAAAAGAATGAAATTAGAACACTCCCTAACACCATACACAAAAATAAACTCAAAATGGATTCGAGACCTAAATGTAAGACCAGACACTATAAAACTCTTAGAGGAAAACATAGGCAGAACACTCTTTGACATAAATCACAGCAAGATCTTTTTTGATCCACCTCCTAGAGTAATGGAAATAAAAACAAAAATAAACAAATGGGACCTAATAAAACTTCAAAACTTTTGCACAGCAAAGGAAACTACAAACAAGACAAAAAGACAACCCTCAGAATGGGAGAAAATATTTGCAAATGTATCAATGGATAAAGGATTAATCTCCAAAATATATAAACAGCTCATGCAGCTCAATATTTATTATTATTAATAATAATAAAACAAACAACCCAATCCAAAAATGGACAGAAGACCTAAATAGACATTTCTCCAAAGAAGACATACAGATGGCCAAGAAGCACATGAAAAGCTGCTCAACATCACTAATTATCAGAGAAATGCAAATCAAATCTACAATGAGGTATCACCTCACACCAGTTAGAATGGGCATCATCAGAAAATCTACAAACAACAAATGCTGGAGAGGATGTGGAGGAAATGGAACCCTCTTGCACTGTTGGTGGGAATGTAAATTGACACAGCCACTATGGAGAACAGTATGGAGGTTCTTTAAAAAACTAAAAATAGAATTTCCATATAACCCAGCAATCCCATTACTGGGCATATACCCAGAGAACACCATAATTCAAAAAGACACACGCACCCCAATGTTCACTGCAGTACTAGTTACAATAGCCAGGTCACAGAAGCAACCTAAATGCCCATCGTCAGACAAATGGATAAAGAATATGTGGTACATATATACAGTGGAATATTATTCAGCCATAAAAAGGAACGAAACTGGGTCATTTGTAGAGATGTGGATGGATATAGAGACTGTCATACAGAGTGAAGTAAGTCAGAAAGAGAAAAACAAATATTGTATATTAAGGCATATATGTGGAACCTAGAAAAATGGTACAGATGAACCGGTTTGCAGGGCAGAAATTGAGACACAGATGTAGAGAACAAACATATGGACACCAAGGGGGGAAGTGACGGGGGTTGAGGGTGGTGGTGTGATGAATTGGGAGATTGGGATTTAGATGTATACACTGATGTGTATAAAATGGATGACTAATAAGAACCTGCTGTTTAAATAAATAAATTAAATTAAATTATAAAATTAAAAATACAAATAAAAGGAACCTAAAGAAAGACTTATGAAACAAGGGAATCTTTTCTTAGCTATTAATAATTTTTTTAAAAATTTCATCAACTTAAAAGAAAGAATGAGTTTAAATAATCACTTCATAACGGATTTTATAAGTTTTCTTTCTCTCAAAGAGGGCTCACCCCAAATGTCGTATAAGTTTCAGTCCCCACAAAACCTGAATTCATCCCTGAATTAGATACAGATGTTTATGCTTGAGTAACAACCAGGTTTTTTAAACATAACACTGGTAGTGTAAAATATAATCTATTTCATCTCCACTGCATCAAGAGAGAGGATCACCTCAAGATGTGGTACAAATCATTAAACACAAAATGTCCTAAAATAAAAGTAGGCAGTCAATCCAGTCACACTGAGTAAGACGTTTCATGTGTTAAGTCTAGGCCTATCAACTACCAGTGTTCTGTGTGTCATCAGTTAAGTACACCAATACAGTGATATAAAAACTCTCATCGCAGGCCATACAATTAACAAGGTTCCCAGATCCCCATTGCTTGCAAACCAAATTGAAGAATGGGTATTCAACAGCAACCAATTATTGCCTTTCTCACAGCAATCTAATTTTTCTAATTACGGAACAGCCTGCTCTTTTCATGTAAAGAGTAATCCTACTTATCTGAGCACAGCTTTCTGCTGGTGAAGACAGATGTGATGGAAAGCCATCTATACGTTCTGCTTGGTGCCCCCCTGCACCCAAAGACAAAAGTTAGGATGATGATGAGGTTTAAAGTGTCCTTCTGGGGTCACGGACTAGGTTAAAACCAATGGCCTGCAGGAATATTAAGCCCCTAATTCTGACCTCATTATTCCAGGATTCCAACCAAATGAGCAAACTGGCCATCTGGTGCAACAGACACAACACACCCAGAACCAACTGAAATACACTCTGAGAGATAAGTATGTGGGGTCCATTTAACTATAGTGGTGCTTACTGGTTCCTTCTACATTTTTCTCATTGCTTATTTAACCCTTGTCATTTCTTCCACTTCAGCAACCCCCCAAAAATTATTGGCTTACATTGCTCCTTATGGATGTCTGATAAAATCTTATAAGCACATACTTGGCCACCAACATAGTGCTTCTAGAACTCGCTTCTCAGACACTCGCAAACCATGGTAACTCCATCAATGTCCTATGCTCATTTTTTAATGTATTTAGTAATGAAAAAATTAAAAATATAGAAAAGGTATTGCTGGAAAACTGAAGGGGAGCTAAGACATGGGTCGAGACAGCAAATAATAGCATGCCCTCTCCGTTTCTCTTTATTGCTTTCCTTCATGTTTTTTTTCCCCCTCCTTGCTTTGACTCTATATAGCTCCATCTCCTGCCTCCAAACTCCACCCTATTTTGAAAATGTCTATGAGAATCATCATTTAGACAAGCAGATGGTTCTCACTGAGCCACAAAAGCACTTCTAGTCAACACGGCCAGAATTCCGGAGGCACCTAAGCCTCCAACTCTCTACCAGAGCATTCGGTCACTAAAAAACAGTTTCACCTGTCCTCTCCAATCTCACTTCCTCTGGCCTCTTTCAGGCCATGATTTCTTACTTGGTCTGTCACTTTATATTCCAAACGGGTCACTGCCCAGCTCATCCTTACACACACACACACACACACACATACTTACTTCAGTCAGAATAATCTCTGTAAAAGACTAAAACATTCAAGCCACTTCCTGCTTAAATCACTATAGTAACCATACCCCACCGTTATCTGTACAATAAGACCCAGGAATCTGGATGTGACATGTTAGTCCTTCCAGGGCCAGGCCCCACCTCCCTCTCTAGGCACATCTCACAGCTCGCAGCACTCCCACGTTAGCCATACCCTCATGTGATTAACTAACCACACACTTTGGTTCATACTCCTGAGTATTTCTTTAGGTTTTTTTTTTTTCTCATCTACCTGGATAATTCTTACTCATCTTTCAAGACTCAGTCCAAGGAGTCCTCTCTAGAAGCATCTGAGATGCCTCAGGTTGGACTAAGGGCCTGTCATCTGGACCCTCACAACCTGTCATTCATTCCTCCACTGTACCTATATTCATCAGACTATAATGAAATGCTACTTTTGTTTCTTGCTTCCCCAGAGAGATTGAGTTTCTTGAGGGCAGGAACCTCTTTTATCCATGCTGTAGACCTTGAGCTAAATCAGGGCTTCACACAGAGTACCTAGGGATAAGTTTGTTGAATAGAACAGAATAGAATTAAACTTGGCCCACGTGAGGACACGGGTGTCTTCCCAACCAAGGGCATTATTAATACGAAGCAGTGAAAGCAAATCTCTTCACAAACGTTGCCTCCAGGTGGACAAGTATTATTTCCCATCGCTTCCCCTAGTCTTGTGCCCCAGATCAGGTGGACACATGGGGGTGCAGGGGTCCTGTGACACAGTACTGAAATGTGATCTCCAGCTGGCAACTACAGAGTGTGAGGTCTGCTACAGAGCCATCTCCAGGGCATGCTCCCATATCTAATGTTGCCATAGGCTCTCCCAGAGGAGGATGCTACATGGGCTTGCAAATGTGGAAAGGTGACAAAGCTATAGGTCCCCCTTCTCATCTTCTACCAAACTACTTGAAAGAGTGATGCACTTTCATGTCTCTGTTTTTACCTTTTACTCCTTCCTGTGCCCATTGCAATTTTTCCCCCTCCCATTGCAATTTTTGCCTCACCACAACTCGAATGAAGCTGTTTTCCCTACAGTCACAGTGAGCTCCCAAATCAAAATGGCTATCGATGTCTTTTTCATCCCTACATATCTCTTTGTCTCCAAAGCTGACTACTTTATGCCTCCATGATAATATTTACTACATTTTACCTTTTAACTGTGCACCTCTTTGCATACATGACCCTTAAGCCATCTTAGTGAAGGGTAAGCAGATTTTCACATTCACCTTAGCACCCCTATAACTCCTATGACATCATATTTCACATGTGAAACACAAATAAATGTTTGCTGACTCAAATTAACCCTAGAATAGTTTATCCAAAGATGAAATTGTGTCCCTCCATGGAAACCATCTACCAAGAAGTCACAACTTTAATAAGCTGACCTGTAAATGGGATGAGGGAAGAGTAAATAGAATTTGGTAAAATCCCCCTGATGCTCTTCAAACTGTCCTTATATTCCATTGTAATTATTCTGTGCTGGGGACCAAAGTTCATTAGCAACGAAACTAATTCCATCTCCCTAGGGGCTACAAATTCAAGGGGAAGGTAACTTTGTAATTTGGTGTCCAGCCTCCAGTTTAGGTGGCTCTTCAGGGAGAATGAAATCAAAATGTCCAAGTCCCAAAATGAAAAAAGTCACCCACATAGGCTTAAAAAAAATCATAAATAAAATGAGCTGTCCTTTTTAATTCTTTGTCTCAATGACAACTTAGTTCTTTGTGCTGCTGCCAAAGACACCACCACTTCTTTTCCTAGACAGAAAGCTTTTTGTAAATTAATATGAGACCTCATTTTCCAATATCATGAGTTTATGTATATGTATATAGACCTAATTCCAACTAAAACATGCTATGCTGTGTATAGTAATCTCTTCAGTATTTGGAATTATTTAGAGGTTCCAGCTGCATCTAAACCAGGATATTCTAAAACCTGCCCATCAGCTTGTGGTGCCCTGGATTACCTCATGTCTCCATCAAGAAGAGAACTAAATAGCTCCTAAAATGACATTAGGGTGTGAATTAAACACTCCACTTAACACACACATGATACAACAGTGGCAAACAAAACTCAAATATTTAATGCTGGCTGCAGGCTGAATCTTTCCTCACCTGAAGGAAGTCTACATGTGTATATTTCCCCGTGAGTTAAAGCTGTGAAGTTCTGATGTTCGCTGAGAGTGAATAGATAAATTGGCCCTGTGTCAGTCCAAATGATTTGCATTTTTCCATTCCAAACTCTATTTGCATATCTTCAATAGCATTCTTCAGAATGTTTCATACTATATTAGGCTGGGTTTTAGAATTGTCATAGAGCTTCAAATCATCCATGTACTGCAGGCATGAGATGTTCACCTTCCCATCTTTGGGCTCTTCTGTTTTCTCATGTAATGAATTGCAAACAGAATTGTAATATCTTAGATGTCTAGAAATTCTCTGTATTTTTAAACTATGGCTCTCTTTCCCATGTCTTTTTTTTTTACCATATTAGTGATATTTCATTTAGTCACAGTGATCTGTAAAAAACCTAAATTTTGAGAATCCAACATAGCAGCATACATAATCTTTAGCAGAACTTGAGTTGGGGTCTTGAAGTAATAGATCTCTCCAGGATTAAGAAAATATTCCTTTTCTTTGATATTCTTGCATCCAGATTTGCTATGATGAAACACAAATGCCAGAGTAGGGGTCAGGAGGCTATTTTTATGAGCAATGGGACTTCTGGCTGCTGTCATCTTCCCTTGTTTTTAGATATGAGTGTTACTACCTGTCAAGGGAGGGCTTGAGCAAGGACATCATATAATGCCTGGTGGGTGCACAATTTGCCCCATAACACCTGTGGCATGCCAAAGTTAGAGTTGCAACATCTACACGTCTTTAATCGAAGATGACAATTTATCCATTAGAAAATATTTTCACACTCTAGTGATAAAACAATGGTGAGGTCAGGAGTAAGACCTGAATAAAGTTGGAGGAATGAAATGTAGATGACAAGGATGATCAGCCAGGAAGGAAAAGGTAGGAAAAGGTTGAATCCAAGTAAAAAGGGCATCAGGACGAATAAAGAGAATACCATATTTCATCAACTCAAAGATGGCAGTATCATCCCACCTTAACATCTGTGTAAATGGAAGCTAAGGATAGGCTAGGATTTTGTAGGTCTGTCCAAGTGGTCACAGCACCTAACTGTGGCAAAGAGGGCTGACCAGGCCAGAGTGGCAAATATGTTTATTTCACCTGTCAACTCTAGTCAACAGGTAGAGGCTGCCTGGATCACAGTGTTGAGAAGAATTCTGAGGCTGTGTCTTAGTGCAGAGTGTTGGTTCCATGAAGAAAAAGGCTGTGATTGACAAGTGATGTCTGCCTGAGAAAAAGAAATATTTACAGGATTACCATGAATTTGCCGTCCCTAGCCCAGGCTGTCCAGATTAAGTGGGACAACTTTAGGTCGATAATTCTCCCCAGAGGTAAAGAGTTTGATTGCCTCAGTCTGAAACTCTCGCTATGTAATCTACTCATAGAATTACTAAGCATGAATTTCAAAAGAGGGGATTGCCAGCTTACCAAGAAATTCTACTCTGAAGATAAACAGACAGCTTTTTCTCACATTTTTACTCTCTCCATTATATAGACTATGAAGATGCCCTGAGAAGTTCTAAGAGGAGAAAAATGTTAGTCATTCCTATACTAAGGAGAAAGGTAGTTTTATAAATAGGCTAGAATATATGGGTGGAAGCGTGTGTAAATTCTTTGTCCAAGCCCTAGAAAGTCCATTAAGTGAAAATGAAAACAGAGTTAGGTAATAAACCTTAAAGGAGCATTGTTTTAACATCAGTAGTAGCCTTATTAAAATATACATCAATTTTAATTTTGCTTCAGTTAGAAAAGGCAAAAGGCCTTGTCTCATATATGCCTAGTGGGGTATAAGACCACTCCTCATCAGCAATTGTCAAATCATTTGTTTAAATACCGTTTCTCCACATTCAACTCCCCATCTTCCTGCATAAAAATAACGTTTCCTGAGAATAGAATTTAGTGATATATGCCCCTAAGAGAGCCACGGAGCCCCTGGAGCTCATTAATCCCGCCACCTTTTGTGAGATGCGGGCCTGAAATGGTTGGAGTTCATTTTAAACCGGACTGAATTTCAAAGCAAAGGGCTCTGAGGTGGCAAACAGCTCATTAATTCAGAGTGTAATTCAGTGGCAGAAGCATTGTTTTAAATGCACAATCTAAAACTATTTAAATTCACATTATAATTATAAGCAAAAAGTATGCACTTCAAATTTTAAATCTGGATATGTAATCTACCAATAAAACTAATGAACAGAAATTTTAAAAAAGAGGGGACTGTCATCTTACCAAGAAATGCTAATCAACCTGCTTTTTGAAGTGTGCCTCATTTGCATCACAAGCATTATTATGAAAATTCAACATTATGCTTCTGTATATTGCATTGTACTGCTCTGCTGAACATCAAAAAAAGCAGGCAACACTTCCTCAAAGTGAATAAAAATGTAATAAAAAATCATGATCAAAGATAACTTCAATTCTCTGTTAATTTTACCTTAATTCCACTCCTGGGATAAGAAGTCCTATTCATAAGTTTTCTTTCCTGTAACAAATTCTCCAGTAACCTTATGGTCCCTAAATATATTCCCAATGTAATGCATGCATAAATAAACATGAATCAAATTTGCATAGCCTCTACCATAAATATGGCAGCACGTTCATAAACTCATTAGAGTTCACTGTGAGGAAAACTCATTACACTCCCATTAGAACATGGCAATTAAGTTTTTAAAATTAATGTTACAGAAGTAGTTTTATTCTTTTTTTAAAAATAACCGATAACACATGATTCACCAGTGCTTTCTTTGTACATTTCTTTTGTCTAAAAATTAAAAAATAATTTTGCTTTCAGCATTGTGCATGGTGAAAAATTATAAATAGATGTTGTCTAATGCATCTGTGATTATATACCAGTTTCTTTATTTTCTATAAACTTAAAGCATTATTTTCCAAAAAAACTGAGATAAGAAAATCAAGCATGTAAAGTTTTAATTATCGTTGTTAATTATTTTAGCTGAAGAATGTGCCAAATGGTAATAAACACCTTATAAACTGAAATTAAATTTAATTAAAAATTTAAATGCTGAAAAATTACATTTTGAAAGGTGATGTGCAATTTTTTTCCCCAGAAAGTGTGAAGTATATACACTAAGGCAATAGGTACTAAGATTTTTTTAAAAGTTAACATTTAAAGCCATTTTTTTTCATAAATTGATTTTATCCACAAAACTTTTGTATATTTGTAATTAGAAGTCTAATGATATTACATTATATTTTTGACTACATCAAAAATATTTTGTGGCACTTCCTAGTTGAAATAAATATCAGCCATAGACCACTTACATGTATTAAGAGAAAAACAAACAAACAAACACAAGTGTAAGAGCAAGGCTTAGACTGAGAAAAACAAAAACTGTTTCAGTAACAACCATTGCTGTGAAATTCTCAGGTTCTCAGTCAATTACTGGCTGACAAGTGTCTCTGTTATTATTATTCCTGAAAAAGGCCACTTGAGGGGAAGGAGCATTTAATAGCCCAAAAGTCAACCAAATCTTACTGATCATGACTCATTTCTATAGCAAACCTCTATTACTTCTCTGACAGATCAAATTAAATTCTGCTTGGGGAAGGGATGGGACACTCCTCTTGGTTGAAGCAATGCTGTAATTTTTATTCCTGCTGAGTAAATAGCCTCAAGTCAAACTACTTGCCCTGACTAATGATCAAACATATCCAAGAATTCTGTACGAGAAATGCATTCGTCTCTCCTTTGAAGTGCATTGCTGGGAGAGTAATTGGGTTTGCTGGAGATTTTCCTTAGAACTGCAAAATAAATTTCTTGGCTAAGCATATAATCAAGCTACCGATTTTCTTTTTTTATTAAATATCTTCTTGTAAGAGGGTGGACACTGAATAAACATGTGCCTCAAAGGAATGTCAGAATGATACACTACTGTCTCTTTGCTGACAGGAAAACCCTCAGCAGTGTTAGGTTAAAAAATTCCATCAGAAGAAACATTTCATTCAGTCATATAATTCCCTCTAGAAATACAAATGTGCCTCCTATATATTAATATCATTAGAACTAGGAAGTCAGGAATATACAAAGATGCATATGACGTAGAACCTGTCCTCAAAGAACTTATGAACTAGCAGGACAGGTATTCTAGACATAATTTTTTAAAACTATACAAGAATAACCATCGAGTCAGGATGCGATAAGGCTATCATAAGAATGCCACAAAATAAGTGTCACAGGGCATCTGAGGAGAAAGAGTTTACTTTTGGTGAAGATGGTTAACAAAGGCTGTTGGATGATCATTACTATTATGTGAGCTAGGTATGCAAGAATGGATAGGATTTCAACAGGTACGTGGTGGCTGGGGAGGCTTTTTAGGCCAGGGACAAAGGCAAAGAGGTAGGCGCTGTCTAGGAATGGAGAATAGTTCAAAATGACCGAAATACTAGAGAGAGAAGATAGAAGATAAGTTTAAGGAGGCAGACATAGCCAGAACATGCAGAACTTGAATGCAGATATCAGTCATGGGGAGTGCATTGGGGGCTTCGGAAGTCCCTTCTTCTTCTGTTGATATTCCAGAAGGAATATTCTACTGTTCCTTTTGACAGTTAGTTGCCTTGGGCTGACTTTAAACACAGTAATCATCAGGACCGGTTTGCCCGGGAATGTCTGTTTATACTTCTCTTCTTGAGAAAAAGGTGTATCCCTTTTATCTGGACGTATATAAATTTAGACTAAAGTGGAAAAAAAAATGGAAACAGGATCTAGTCAGGGCAGTTAGTGTCCTGAGGAGCTGTCCTTCAATCAACCTTTCTGAGCCAGGCCTTTGTCCCCCCGACAACTGAGATTTTGGAGAAAAATACATTATACTACCACGAAGAGAGTATGGAATATGGAGAGCCTCAGACCATGGCAGGAGTGCCATTTTTAGCTCCCAGTGCCAGAACAACTCATAATCAAAGTGAGTGAACCATGAAGAAGAAAGCTAGGATGGTCTCAGAATTAGCACTGTGGTCTCCATGCAGTGGAGGAAGTATAAGAGGTAAAGTGAATGCCCGGGGGCAGGACATCTTGGTGATGTAGCAGTGGTGGCCTTGGTAGTACCTGTAGCCCTACATAATCATGGAGTGCCTGGGGTTTGAAGACTGCGTGCGGCTGAAAGCATCGAAACATAGTGCTATAGGTTACGACTGACAGAAAGACCACTACCAGGGAGAATGGGAGAGAATATGTACAGACCAGAATACGCATAAAGGGTCCAGTAAAGGAGTTAACGAGAATGAGCAAATAAGAGCCAGCCCAGGCTAAACAGAAGAACCTGATTGGTAGCCCCTTTGGAATATTCTGAAGAGAACAAAAAGAGTCAGAAAGAAAAGAGGTGAAACATGGCTAGACCATATTTACCAACTGCTTTTGTCTAAAGGATATGCTAAGCAAATCTAAACACCTGTAGCAGACTTAAAGAGTGTGTCTAGATTAGTTCTGGGTCTACCAACAGGACAGATTTAATACACCTGCCTTGCCCAAATTGTGGAAAAGGAGAAAGGAAAGAAAGACGTTACATCAATGATCTACAATGTGTGTGTGTGTGTGTGTGTGTGCGTGTATTCTTTTAGTAAAATGTATTCTGAGCATACCCTAATATATGTATATTTATTCATCAATTATATCTATATATAATACATTGGTAAATTATATATGTTATGAAATATACACAGACATACAAATTTAGAAGGATGAGAAAAATAAATTTAAAGAGAAGTTCTAATATTTCCTTTAGAGGCCAATAAGTTAGGCAATTGCTTTCTCTCCCAACCATAAGGCAACGAGCTTCAATTTTATATTCTGTAGGCAGTAAAAAAAAAAAAAAAAAAGGAAAGTTTAGAACATGATATGAGATGATCAGATGGTTGTTTTAGGAAAATTTAGCAAGGAGATCAGAGTTGGGATGGTAAAAGGGGAACTAAGACTGGTAGACCAGAAGCCAGACAGAAGGCCACACTGACAGTCATGGTATATGAAATGATACAGGCCTGGATTTATGTGTTGGTGGTACAAGTGGAGAGAGGTGGGCACACACACTTTGGCCATTGAATTTTATAGGAAACAGCCATACAGGTGCCTTCCCGTGAAGACAGGCAATGCAGCCCAAATTTGGCTGCAGACATATCTCCTGGAGATGCTCCTGGAGTTCATCTCCTCTCATCATCTGCTCTGATTGGATGTTGAACTCCTGCTTCACTGAAGAGACGTTAGCATATTATAGATAACATTTCAAGTGATAGCGATTTCTTGTTTCTGAGAGGAATGATTAATCCAAAAACAAAATAATTCTGGAGAGAGAAAAAGATCAATTTGGAGAACCAAAGTGTTTCAAAAATGTCTCAAGAATTGTAGGGTGTCATTTTCTACTTTAATTGCACACAAATATCTGGTCTGATTCTAAAAATCTGTCAACGCCATCTTTTTTTTTTTTTTTTTTTTTCTTTTTGCGGTATGCGGGCCTCTCACTGTTGTGGCCTCTCTCGTTGCGGAGCACAGGCTCCGGACGCACAGGCTCCGGATGCGCAGGCCCAGCGGCCATGGCTCACGGGCCCAGCGGCCATGGCTCACGGGCCCAGCCGCTCCGCGGCATATGGGATCCTCCCAGACCGGGGCACGAACCCGTATCCCCTGCATCGGCAGGCGGACTCTCAACCACTTGCGCCACCAGGGAGGCCCTGTCAACGCCATCTTTAAAGCTACTATATCTGCTTTGGTAGTAAAGCATTACAAAGAATAACAACATAGTTTAATTAATTTTAAAAAAGAATAACAACATACATTTTATACTTTCCTAGGTGTATTGTAAACAGAACAAAAAAGAATACCACCAAATTGAAAAGAAAAAAACAAAGACAGGTCTCAATTTTAAGAAGATACTTCTAAATGCGAGTGTTTCAGTGAAATGCCCAGAGCTCATGATTCCTGCTCTGCGGAGATGATAAGAAAGGTACTTATCAAAAGACAACTAATAGAATGTCTTAAGGTCTAGGGGGAAAAATGACATCATTTCTATTCTGTAAAACTCCACCCAGGGGATATATGTATACATATAGCTGATTCACTTTGTTATATAGCAGAAACTAACACAACATTGTAAAGCAATTATACTCCAATAAAGATGTTAAAAAAAAAAAAAAACTCCACCCAAAGGGAAAGTCTTAAAATCAACCTTGGTGTAAGTAATACCAAGATCATAGAATATTTCTTGATTGCCTAGAAGATGCAATTTTTTTCATGGTGTTTTACTATAAGTGGCAGGTAATAAGACAAAATTCAAGTTGACGTATAATCATTCCATTTCAACTTTCATTTATTACATTGTATTACATTAACTGCTTTGATGAGGAATGGTAGAGCTGAAATTCAATAGAACATCAAGATACTTCTATCTGATCACCTAAGAAAGCTGTATTATACTGTCACTCAAATATATGTGGCAATGGCTGCCTTTTTTTTTTAAACTTCTACTGGAAAGGTAAATGTCAGGTGATCTCCAATACTTTAAGCTTGGTATTGAAAGTTAGGGGAAATATTTCAAAGACCCATAATTTCTTTGTTTTTTTTTCATGACCGTGAAGATGGTAGGGGTTTCCCTTTGCCCTCACATCAGTGGAAAGTTCCCATTAGAAAACATTACAAATAAATTAGTTCATTCACTCAGTCTACATTAATAAGGGAATTTCTCAATCAAAACCTCTGGTTTGATTGTTAGAGGAGGTCTCAAAGGAATGCCTATATAATTTCTTCATTATCTATGTGATAAAGTTATCCTATAGAAAATTGGTCATTTAGCTATAACTGATGCTCTGTTTTCACAGTTGTTTTGATGTCTGGAGATTTCAATGGAAATATTTCTAATATTGGTCAAAGGAACATATTTAGAGTATAAACAGTAGAGAAAACAAAATTAAACTAATATTTGTTAAATATTTTTGAAAACGTTTAGAGTCATTCATGGTTTGGGCCTAAAATTCACAAGTGAATTTTCTGAAATAATATCACAAGATTTTATTTCATGCAGTAAAAAAAGTGAAACACCATTACGGAACAACTGATGAAGACAAATCACCCTGGCTTATTTCAAAGTGCATTGTCGTCGTACGAGCCTTGCACTCTTTAAGCTGCGTTCCATTCTTCATTCTGAAACCTATCAGAATCATGATAAAATAGTATGGGAAAACCTGTGATGAGCTCTTACATAAGAGCAAAAACAAGAGTTAAGTGAAAAAGGTTTCTTAAGCTTCCAAAATGACCTTCCTTTTAAAGAACCTGTCAACCTTTCCAGTGATGGAACATCAATATTTTTAGGGCCAGTTTAACTCAATCTTCCTTTCTTTCTTTTAGTTTTAACGTATGTAGCTCTGCCTGATAAGAGAACTGACTACAGGCTTCCCCAGTCTCCCTGGACACAAATAAGTACACAGAGAGGAAACCTCCAGGAAAAAAAAAAAAAAAATGGTAGGGAGTTAACTATAAAGCTTGGTCATTTCAGCATTTCAGGAAGCTAGTTTGAAATGGAGATTCTAAGAGACATTTTATATCCCATTTTCCTCAAATCATGAGCCCTCCAGAAGCAGGTAGAGGGATGGGTAACAGACATTCCTGAGAAGAAATGGGGAGGGAAGAAACATTTTCACCATTTTCACTATCCCCTTCAATCTGAGGAAACAGAGAACACGGGATGTGTGGTAGTTTGGAGATTCATCAATTGGATATTGAAAATTTCTGATAAACCCTTATCACAATTTTAGAAAATTGCTTATAGCTATAATCAAAACTCAGCAGTGGAAGAAAAACTTTTCTAATACAAAAAAAAAAAAAAAAAACCCAAAAAACACACAAAAACAAACAAACAAACAAAAAAAACCCAAACCAAAAACCCACATAAAATAAACAAACAAAAAACAATTCTCCTCATTTCACTATGGATTGTACCAAAATACTGGCCCTCTGATGACTGCCCACCAGCAGCATTTTAAACAGCCAAGGCCTCTAAGTCACTGTCAATTCGGGGGACATGCTCACAGATCACTTCAAGAGACTAGAGCAAAAATTACTTAGGGACCAATTCTGAGTCCCATCAGGCCATGATAAACATTATTTTATGGGAAGTGGAAAACCTCAAGTGACCCAATCCATATAATTCACATGTGTGTGTCAACTGGAGATGGGCCGACAGCCATTACAAGATCATATTGCTTTGTCTTACATGCTGGCATTCCAGAGGCAATGTAACTTAAGACGCAAGCTGGTTTTCGAATGTCTACAAAGTACTCAGCTTAAATCAAATTCTTACATGCTATCTCTCATTCCATCAGACTCCTGTTTTAAAGTATTAGGAAGCCAAAAGGAGTTTAAAATCACAAAGGGAAATGCAAATCAATCTACGACAAATCATTTAACAGGTACCCTGGAAGAGAATTTTATTGCTACTGCCATTAACAATTTGCTTATCACTGACACTATCCTCTTTATGGATAATAGGTGGTTACCCCCCTCACAACTTAGGGTGACATAGAGGAAAAAGTAGCCCAAACAATCCCCACATCACTTCAAGGAAAAATGCATTGAAATGACTAACCTTTCCCAAGGTCATCAGGCCAAGGGATGGGTTCTTCTGTTTCAAGATAGCTTACCTCCTGACCCACAGCATATGGTTTCTATTACTGCTAGACCATGACCACAAAGACATTTCAAATCCCTGTGAAAAATGTGATTCTACGTCTCCTGCTCAGTTGTATGTCATAGAGGACAGTTGAAGTTCTGGCAGATGAGGGGGAGGGGAAAGGGCGGCAGTGGGATATAATCCATGCCATACCTTTACATGATATGACTAGGTTTGTAATAGAAACCGTCTCACTTCTGGTTTCTCTCTTTTATCTTACAAACCACTTAGTGCTCATAAGGGACAGTGAACACCCTTCAGTGTATCATGTTTAAGCTCTCCAAAGATGTGAAACATCTTTATCAAGGGTGACAGCTCTGCCATTCACTAATTTGCTTTTCAACTTCTTTTTTTAAGGGAGATAAAAGTACATTTATGCTATTTAATCCGCAGTAACACAGCAAACAATATTCTGTCTGTGATGATTAAACAATGTTTCTGAAATTATTTTGAATAAATATTTACTTGTAGGTGTTACCGTTGCCTCAGAACATTAATGAGGACAAGAATTAGTCAACTAATACAAGATATTCCACAAGGCACCATTAATCCATTTAGATAAGTCAGACTTTCAATATGAACATAATAATGTTCTGCCTTATTAGATTTCACAAATGATGTTTCCTCAGTTTTTAATATAACATAAAATGTAGAACTACTGTCTGGTCTTGTAAAAGAATTTTATACATTTAATTATGAGTTTCTAGCATACCCTAATTTTATAGTAGCTGATTTACAACATCCCTCTGGGCACGGAATTTAATGGTTCCTGACAAAAGAGATGGGCAAAAGATTACACACACACACACACACACACACACACACCCCACATACACACACACACAAATATTTACACAAATATGAGCAAATAATTCAAACAAGATATTTGCTTTACAGTGAAATCCCACCAAGTAGGAAAAAAAAGCTTTGAGCCATTTTCCTAATTTTATCATTATTAATTATTTTTGTCCCACGGTATTAACTTAGCGCTTTTCCAGTGTGTCCTTTTCATTTGCTTGCTTGTTTGTTTTGGCCGTGCTCTATAGTCTTTACTTTTCCTTCTGGCGTTAGTTCTTTCTTTGTGATCATTTTGGATGGAATGTTCATGGAAACAACAAGAACAACACTCCAACAACTCCCCATGGAGCCTGAATGTGTCTATATGGAAATAATACTTTAGTATATGCAAAACACTAATCAAATTAAATTCCCTGGTTGAGCACGATATAGGGAAATCCATCGATATCCTGTTTCCTATGTAAAGCAAGAGAAATTGTCATATAGAAAAAACGCTAATTAGGGCTTCCCTGGTGGTGCAGTGGTTGAGAGACCGCCTGCCGATGGAGGGGACACGGGTTCATGCCCCAGTCCAGGAAGATCCCACATGCTGTGGAGCGGCTGGGCCTGTGAGCCATGGCCGCTGGGCCTGTGTGGGAGAGACCACAACAGTGAGAGGCCCGTGTGCCTCAAAAAAAAAAAAAAAAAAGCTAATTAGTGGAAAAAACTGATCCAAATGATTGTTTTATTAAGTTTACTGGTCAATCCATTAAGAAGTGGTTTCTCTTATTCAGGTACCCTTTTGTAATATTATAGCAGACACTTGATCTTGGGAATTATAAAGGCAGGGGTTTTCAATGTAGTTAAGGCCAGTAATTTACAAAGAAATGCAATTACTGATAGGAAACACATTTCCAAGGCTTTGTTACATATCCATTCACACTGCAATTTGTTAAATAACAAGAATACAAAAACCTTGAGCTGTGTTTGTTTTCAAGGATATACTCAGCTATCATTATCCTCACTGGGGGCTCCTAAGCACATCTGAATTTTTCCATTGCTGTGGCAAGGAATTTGTTAATTATATAACAATTTCCTGTCTGTTAGACAATCAAAAATGTCCTAATGGTAAGCCTCTGTCGATGAAGAAATTCACCCATGGCCTGTTCTGTGGTCCTTGGGAAGACAAAGTTCATATTGAAAATGTAATTTTATTTTCTACATATTATGCATATATAATAAATACTTTCCACTTTAGTCTTCAGGAATCAATAATGAATAAAACAGAAAAATTAATCTACCTTTAATTTACAGACCAATCCATCACACCTTTCTAATTAATCACATGATTTCTATTTCCTTTTATCACTTTGAAAAACTTTTATGAACTCTCTGAAGCACATCTGCTTTTTTTTTACAATCTATTTTCATTCATTCTTTCATCAAGTATTTCTGGACTATCTAATATTTGTTATCCATCATCCTATGTACAGACATGTTTTTGAAGGAAGGAAATTCTCAGTCCCTATGTATATTTCTGCCAAACTGATTCATTCAACTTGGTATTCTGTTTCATGGTCCATCATCACCAAAAGTTAGGAGATAGCTCTAAAAGTTTGATTTCCTATTAACAACCCTTTACAGGCCTCTTACCCATAAATTAATCCTTAGGATGCAAGTAGGAAAGGGTTCATGTAGTCAGTTCTGTCTTCTAGAATTTGATTAAATAGTATGGGCAACCTGTGGATGGCATTTATAATTTTATACATTTCAATTATAACCCTTCAGACTCACTGCCATTTTAAGATTAAAGAATACTGGCTTCATAGACAGTACTCATTCATTTGAGTACTGAAGAGTAATGAACAGTAACATAGAGTAATAAGGGGAGAACTCTCTATTAGTCCTGATCTCCTTTGGGGCCTCTGTGTAGATCCCTTTTTGTCTTTACCTTTTTGGAAGTACAACCAGCTGGACCATATCCAGCATCCCTCCCTGAGTTATCCGGAGGATAACTTCTATCCTGAGGCAATGGAGGATATTTCCTGAGGATAGAAATGGAGGAAACTGGGACATTGGGATTTTAAGCAATTTGTGC
The DNA here is from genome assembly GCF_025265405.1 of Mesoplodon densirostris. Lineage (NCBI taxonomy): Eukaryota > Metazoa > Chordata > Mammalia > Artiodactyla > Ziphiidae > Mesoplodon > Mesoplodon densirostris. Next base: position 80,969,994 of record NC_082676.1, on the reverse strand, counting down.
TACAGGACAGTAATCTCTCAATATGCTTCAATGTAAACTATTCCCAGGCCATAATTTTGGGAAACTCAGCATACACTTCATATTATCAAACTGAAAGACTCTGATATGCACTGCAGTAACATTTAAATAACCTAACTCTGTTTAACCTACCATGTCCTAAATATTTTGGAGTTGGAAACCTTCAGTCTTTTGTGTGTTTATGGATTTGGGGAGCTTTTTTCTTTGTTTGTTTTTGTTTTTTGGTCTAATAACTATGAGCAATCCACCTTTTGGGGAGTTCTGCTATTAATATATTCATTTGAGGATCTACGTGTGTATAGCAAAAATAGAAATAGAAAAGCCCATGGTAAAATCTTTCATTGTAGGTTGTTATTTGACATATTAACATTTTCCTGAAGAAGCAATGCAAGGGGAAGTCTACCCAAAGGCATATAGTACTTAGCTCCAAGTAATGCCAAGATCTTATGTGTGATGGGGCCTAGCACAGTGTCTGGCATGTACTAAGAAATAGGTAAAAAAAGATTAAAATAGAATTGAAATGGCCAGTGGCTTCTTCAGTTCCAGTTTCTAAGAGGATGGCACAATGCCCCCTCCTAGAGCAATGGCAGTAAATTACTCTGGTCCAGTATCTGAGCAGCTGACAACGGACTCAGTGACACACTGACTTTGGACCCCTGCAACCAGGTTGGTTCACCTGACTCAGTTCCATAGGGACTAAGCTCCTATGTTATTCCCTCTGCTGTTTCCCTCACCTTCATTTGGGCTTTTAAAACCTGGATGTCTGGATCTTGTTCCCAGTGAAGCAAGAACTGAATTCCAGACCTTACATATCAGTTTCCCAATGGTTGAGCCCAGATGAGGGCTACCAAACTTCCATGATGCCCATGTTTCTCTAAACAGGATACCTCAGTTGGCTTAGATCTTACTGTCTATCTGCCCAATACAGAATCCTGGATTCACCTTGGATTGGTTGTTAACTCATCTTTCACATGTTCTTTCATTTATGAGCAGAACTCCTGTTTCAAATGCATGCCTTCCTGTGTCCACCTTATCTTATACCCTGATTCCTGAACCTTTCCACACAGAATGATCTGTAGTTCTAAGCCTCTCTTTTCCCTCATGTGTCCAAAGCCCAAGTAATAAATTAAAAAAGATGGTGGGAGATCCAACAGTACCAAGGAATTGATAGAGTTTAGATAAAATTGTTGTTATAAAGGAGTTTATGCACATACAACAGCAAAACTGAATTCAACAAATCATCTATTTAGTTCTATTTTACCATAGTAAGGGGAGAGTCAGCTTTAACAAATCCACCTCTCTTTGTTAACCATTCACTCACTCAAATAAGTATGTATTCTCATAGACACACAACTAGTCAATGCACGGAGCAGAATCATTAAAGCACATTTAAAATTTGTGCCTCCCAAATGTCTATTACCCTAAATCCACTGAGCTTTAACAATGACTAATACAATCCAGAAGACAGTAGAATAAAGTTATTTCAACCAATGATTCTCGTTGTTCATGAGTAGACATTGTAGTACTAAAGATTTTGCCACTATAAAAATGACCTAAAATATTTTGAGGTATCTTAAAATGTTTAAATACATAGATACATAGATACAATAAATACATAGAATGAAGAAACTTAATAACCTATATCTCCAACATACACTTAACTGGTCCCTTCTGATTTTAATTCTTCCCTTACACTGAATCTGCAGTGATGGGGACCCCTGATATGTACCAATCGGAATCATTTACCCACTACTGTTGTCAAACATCATTTTACGTGACTGAATTGCTTCACGACAAAGCACAATCTGCCCTCCCTCTAAGGGTATGAAAACATTACTCACACTACTCTAGAAGCTGGTCATGCTAAATATTTCCTATCAATATATTTCCACTTCTAGTATTCTCTCTGAAATTTGATTCTTCCACCTAAAAAAAAACCACCAGTGGCAAGGGTAAAGGTCACAAGTCAGCATTTCTTCTTAAAATATCTCCATTTAAATGCAAATTTTAGCCTTTATTCCTAGCCTTTAAACAGTCATTTCATAGAAATGCAAAAAGTAAGAGTAAATTTTGTGTTTTACTGCAGAGTAGCTCCCTAATGTGTTATTTACCTTCATGTATGCTGTATTTACCCTACATTTTTAGAGCTTGATGGATTTCTTTAGGGACAAGTAGTATTTTCTCAGAAAATTCAATTTTTAAAAATTTGAATATGAATAGAATGGTTTATAGCTAACTTTAAGAAAATAGAGCCTCATCATTTTTTATAATTCGAATCACTAGAAGTTGCTACATTTTTTTTCATCATACTATTTTTTTTCATCATACTATTTTTATTTAGCTTATGCAATTTACAAAGCTATGGCATTCATTAGTGACAAATAACTTGAAGTAGTTTTTATTATTGTTGAAACTGACTTGAATACACTTCTATGAAAATAAAAATGTAAAGCAATAGCATTTTCTACTTGCATTTCAAAATGTAATAATTGAAAACACTGTAAAATACTACTTAATAATGAGGTGACACTTTTGTCCCAGTGACTAACTTAAAGTAAAATTAAAATGATTAAAGTTTTAAAAGAAACAAAAAAGCTATTCAGAAAATATTAAAAGTTTCAAAGAATTAAATTAATAGAACTTCAGAATTATTACCAGAATTAAATTTTTTACGAAGTGAATTGAGATACAGAATCATAAAAACAGATGTGAATGTACTAAATTGTTGCCTTTTCAGTGCCCTGTAATGCAGTATAAAAGCCATTTTGCACCTCCAGTCGACCCCCTCAGCCTGTTTGTGAGGTGATTTGCTCTGCAGCTGTTGGAGATAGTCTCCTCACACCAAGGCAGTGTTTCTTTCAACTTTTCCTCCTCAACAATTTCTCTCAAGCCATGGCAGATGTCTTAGCTCCCACACTGGGTGGACTGGAAGTATAAGGGAGTTAATATCCCTCCCCCTAGATACCTTCACAAATGGAATAGAAGTTAGAGAGCCTCTTAGAACTGTGCTGTCCAATGGAGTAGTCCCTAGTCAGCCATTATGTGGCTGTTTACATTTAAATTAATTAAAATTAAATAAATTAAAAATCCAATTCTTCAGTCACACTAGTCATATTTCAAATGCTCAACAGTTATATGGGGCTATGAAACAGGACAATGTGGACATAGAACACTTCCATCATCAGAAAGTCCTATTGGACAGTGCTGTTTAGAGGGACACTTCTGTTTAGAGGGAGGCTATGTCTTCTACATTTTCCTTCTGAGGGTCCCCAGCAGGACTGAGCCTCAGCTGCCCTCAGTGGTAACCAGGTCAAGAACATACCCTTTGATGGGTTTTGCCCTGTTCTCTAACTTACTCCCTATCTCTTCACTTCTACTTCCTGGGATGGTAACCAAATAAACTATTTGCACCCAAATCCTTGTCTCAGGCTCTGCTTTGTGGGGTATGCAAACCAAGAAAGGTAGCAATCTCAACATTTTTGATTCTGCTTTAATTGGAAGAATCCCATGTTTGACCAAGATGCAGACAGGAATAAGATAATTATAATAATTAAATTATATGTTTTCATAGTTCCTCCCCTCCACCGCCCTTCACCTCCTTGAGCTTCATTCCTTTACTAATTCTATAACTACCTGGTCTTCCTTGACTTGATCAGGATGAGGAGGAAACAGGACAGTGTCAGAGGCCAACCAGACAGGCCAAAATATTGTATTTTAAAAGGAAGCGTGGTTGAAGAAATAAAGGGATGGAAAGGAGGGAGGTAGAGAGGAGAAGAAGAGCAGGTGGCCTCAGGCATGGAACTCTGGAGAGAGAGATATTTAAATAGGACGGAGTGTTAGGAAGCCTGGATCTGTATCTTCTTGTCTGATGCAACTCTCACTACTGCCTTCCAGAAAGACCTTCAGGAAAGGTCCACATTAGTTTTCAAGGCTTTTTGGGGTTAGACTTCAACATCCTTCTGTTGTAACACTGGTCTTGAAGGAACCAAGCACAGTCAGGGTGCATCCCCAAGAATAAAACAACCATTCAGTGTGAACCTTACATTTGTACTATAGTACCATGCATTACTTAACGCAAGAAAAACAAAAAAATGAAAACTATGGCAAACACATAACAGCCTGACAGTGTGACATTAACAAAGCATCTTTTCCCCAAATTGTGGGAATTAAAATTATCTTAGATGTTTACACGTGTTTAGTTACTGGCAACATACTTGAGGTTTAAAGGGCAACCTAACTTCTGAAATGATTTTCATAAAGTTTAGTATCGTATTAAGTTTATGGCAAGTATTACTAAATTTAAGAATTGCCTTAGCTGGTAACTACTAATACTGTTAGTAAGTAGCCCTTGGAAATTTATAAAAATGAAAGTCTAGGGGCTTCCCTGGTGGCACAGTGGTTGAGAGTCCACCTGCTGATGCAGGAGACACGTGTTCGTGTCCCTGTCTGGGGGGATCCCACATGCCGCTGAGTGGCTGGGCCCGTGAGCCATGGCCGCTGAGCCTGCGCGTCTGGAGCCTGTGCTCCACAGCGGGAGAGGCCACAGCAGTGAGAGGCCCACGTACGGCAAAAAAAAAAAAAAAAAAAGAAAGTCTATGAAATTGTCCATCCCTTTACCGTGCAAGAAGTATCCACCAGTGGGCTTTAAGCCATACTTTGAATATTATTATGGTAGAGCTTTCACTTTTTCTCCTTTATTTAAGTTTAAGGTAGACTATGAAATTTACAAATGATAATAATAATGTGACTGAAAATGTAGGTGATTTGATCATTTGTTTGTAAATCAGTGTATTCCTGCTAAACATGTATTTCTCAACTTTGTTATTCAAAGAGTAAAATAGCTTTCAAAGTTCAAAATACATTATCAATAAAATTGAGACACACTGATAAGTAAAGAGATGTACATTAACTTGTACACTCTCCACAGAAATCTCCCACACAGAAATACCAAGTTTCAGTTAATTGCATTTTATCACTTTTTTTTGTGGGGGTGGGTGGGTGAGGGGGAGTAGGAGAGTTGGGAAGTGATTGCCAAAAAACAAGTCTTATATTACACTGATATTCCAACAGAATATCTGAAAACTTTTCTCTAAACTTTTTTTTTCCCTATAAGACTGGGATTATGCCTCCAATCAGTCACATCAATAAAATTGGAAATATTTACCAAAAAAATGGTAAATTCGCCCATTCATGCATACATTCATTCACTCACTCATGACATCTATTAAGGATGTAATTGTGTAAGCCACTGTGCTAGATGGTAGAAATCTAGAGAAGTTAATTTAACCAACAAATATTTATTGGACACATATTTTTTTGTTAGGCCTTTGGTAGGTGGTGAGCTAAGAGTGGTCACCAGTTCCTTCCACTGAGGAGACACAAGAGTGGGGAAACCAGGAGAGCAGACTGAGGTTTCCAGTACTGTAAGATGAAGGCCACCCCAGGGAGGCATGTTCACAACCACCACCCAGAGCAAAATGTGCAGATAAAATAACCAACACCGAGCTTTAACAGTATATATAGAGATAAATACTTTGCCACTTGGACTAGGTACAGATAATTTTGGTTCAAATTATTTCTAAAGGAATATTTTTAAAGGATAAATGTATTACTTATGAGGGCATCTCTCTAGCCAGCAAAGCAAAGGCAGGTTGATTTCTTCGGCCCATTGGATAAAAGAGATATTTCTATGGAAAATTAACTGATCCTCAAATGCCTGAAGACAAGTTGTTTTCTGATGTAGGTTAAACAAGTCCTTTCCCTGTGGATCTAGCTATGATAGGCATGTGGTAATTCCCTGCCAGTTAATAATTTGACCCTTATTTCAGTCCACCCTTAACTAAATTATTACATTTGAATGTGGTTTCTCTCAATCTTCACATTGGACATTAGATAAATCAATATCTAGATTGCTCATTGATTTTTCTAGTGCTATACGAACATGCAGACATTTCACTCGGTTTAAGGAAACGAAATAGAAATAAAGATTACACTAACATGCTCTTTCTAATAAGTGAAAAACAAACCTGGCATCATATTCAAATTTGGTATTCAAATGCTTTATATAAGAATCTAATTTTTTTAAATTTCAATTAAGCAAAAAGATACCATCCTTAAGAAGCTTGCCAATGTTTTATATAACACAAAGCTTAAGCATTAAAGTTAAAAAAAAAGGCTCTAAAACCATTGTAGAAGTAAAGAACACAGCAAAATGTTACTTGATTACCATTCCTAGTGGCCCAGTGATCACAGCATGGCCAATTCAAATTTCAGTGATGCCTCTTTAAGCCTTAATGAACCGTAGTGCCCTAATGAGAGGTTTCACTGAATCCTGGTCAACCAAGCATACATTTCACAGAGAAAAGAGAAAACTAGCAACCCACTGCATCTTAAATGGTGATATTTGTATCAACAATGTTTATAGGCCATTTTTCCCTTTGGATTAAAAAAAACTAAATAGCTATGGTTCTGTGGGACTCGTATATAAGGGTGTTCATTGAATTTAACATAAAACTCATTTTATGTCATGGAATATTCTGTGTCAATTCATCAATGTTAAGAATTAACTCAACTGAACTTTTAGGAAAATAATATTTGCATAGTTTTATATAGTAAGAAGTACAATTTTGAAATAGTTAACAAAGAATCAAAGATTTTGTCTATAGAAATGTAATGCTGAGACTAACTAAAAAAAATGATTTTCTGGAAACAAAGATAGTTCATTCAAAAAACAGTATTGGTTTGTTTCTGGCGAGTTTCTGGCATCATATAAGTCAAACTGTATTCGAAGTCCACACATTTTCGTTCCCTTCCTAGTGACTTTGGTGAGTGTGGACAGAGTGATGGGTAGAATATGTCCAAAGAGGAAAAGTCAGACTTAAAGGCCTTACTGTTTACAGTCTACTATGGCACTCCAAGGTCCTCTCCTTTTTGCTTAGGACCCTCAAAAACGACTGTTAGACAACTGGGAGTGGAACTTCACTTGGCACCAAGTAACCTGAATACATTGCTTGTAGGATAAAACTCCACCTCAGTGACGTGCAACTCTTTTGAGCATGGGCATCACTTTTCCCTTTAGAAAACAGTTCTGGACCATCATATGTTAATCATTGTAATTGTGAGCAAAAGGAAGAGAAGGGAGTGGAAAGAGACTCTGTAGACTATTTTTTTATTGTCTAACCATAAAATAGAAAAAAACGACCTGACTTAGAATATGCCAAAGCATACCTAGCATTCCCCAGTAGGAATGTAATGTCTAATGGTTGCCAGCATGATGTAACACAGTATATATTACATCCCATGCACAACCTCACCTTTCAAGTGTCAGATATCATTTCTTTAGGGAGGCCTTTCCTGACTTCCCACATTAGATCAGGTTCAAACTCCCTGTAACTTTTCCTTCATAACACAAGTTCCATCCAGAAGGCACTTGTACAATCATTTATTTCAGATTTGCCTCCACTCACTGCATGGTAAGTTCCAGGAGAGTGACAGGGGTGTCTGTTTCACACCATTGCTGTATCTCGGGCCCAGCACAAAGCCTAGTGAACAGGAAGCACGCAAATGGCTTTGATGGAAGAAATGAAAGACCATGCCATTCAAGTTAGTCCCAAAAGTAAAGTGGGAATCAGGCAACTTCCTACACAGGTGTGTTCTAGAGGGTATTTGGGTAATGTGTTTGAAATTTAAACATTCATAACCTTTCACGTTCTTAAAGAGAAGCTGTGTATTCAGGAATGGTCAAAGAAACATTGTTTATAATCACAATAGCTCACAATCAACTTAAATTCCAACAGCAGGTAATTAACTAAATAAATTATGGCACACCCTTAAAATGTACCAAAATAGCACAAAATTAGTAGCATGGACTAAGTATAGATAAAACACACACAGAAAAACTTTATACATATAGATACATTGGAAAATATAGGTGAAAAATTATGAAGGGCTATCAACTATTAACAGGACTTACCTTTAAGTTGTGAGACCATATGTCATCTTTATTTTCTTCATTATGCTTTCCTATTTTTCCTAAGCTTTAGAATTGACCAACATTACTTTCATAAAAAATTAAAATTATTAAACTAAAAGGATACCAGGAAGATGGATTATGACAATAACATGAGCAGAGCATAATGATTCTTACATATAATCCTTTTTTACTTTATGAGACTATGAAGTCTTCTATATTAGATATTATGTAAAAAAATTAGTTACATATTTTGAACTACTATTAATACATATTAAAATCTTATTCAAATGCAAATCAATAAGTAGGCTTGTGAAATTGAATATCTAACCTCCAACACTTTAAATAAAGATAACAGTTTCAGAGAGGGACTGCAGCAAGGAGTATGTTCTGGCAACTTTTTATTTTGGCAAGGGAAATGTGCAAATATAAAAATAAGATGAATTCAAGAATTATTACATTATCTATAGCACAAGGAACTATATTCAATATCCTGTGATAAACTATAATGGAAAATCATATAAAAAGAGAATGTCTATATGTGTACAACTGAGTCTTTTGCTATACAGCAGAGATTGGCACAACCCTGTAAATCAACTATACTTCAATTAAAAAAAGAATTATTATATTATCTGTAAAACACAATCTCTGAAGTCTCTCAAAGTGCAAAACCTAGGTCAAAAGAAAATTTAAAACTTCTTTTCTACAACTGAGGTCAATGGCAAGGGCTTTGGATTATGACACTGAGGTATTGCTTAAAATCTCAGAGAAGGGCTAATACCTACCTGGAGCTTACTGTGAAGTAAGCCCAGATACCATGTAGAGAAAACGCCCAGGCCAAAGGTGGAATTCCGAGCTGCTTTTATTACTGTTGTTGTTATGTGTGGGGATGGGATAGAAAAAAATAATTTGCACGAATCATCAACATAACTGTTGCAACCTCCTACTTAATGCAGTCTGTATGGAAGGAGACTACCTACTGTGTAGATTGACAAGCAAATCCCAAGGATATCAATAAAGAGTTCAATAAGTCAGTTGCTGCCAACTTAATTTTTTAATGTACTTGGAGTAGTCCCCAAGGGCCCCGTGGCTGCCTCAAAGTAGTTCTGAAACAGCAAATGTCACAGCCGTCCAAGGATGTGGGGATGCTAATGTAGCATTCTTCATAAAAGAAAACTGGGTTGCTGCTCTGCCTGACATCATAACAAAGCCATGATGGATGTGCACTCTGTGTGTTGAATCGATTTTTGTTAAGTCTGAGCTCTCATACTATTTTATCCTAAAGTGCCCAAATAAGCAGTGTTGACTCCTTAATTTACTCCTTTTAACACCAGCAGCTTCCAGGACTCATTAATGTGACGCTGCATTTAGGCTGTCTGCTGAATTTGCTAACCTCAAATGTAAGAAATCTGAATTTTTAAAACTGATAACAGGAGACACCTTCAAGATGGCGAAGGAGTGTGACGTGAAGACCACCTTCCTCCCCACAAAAACATCAGAGATACATCTACACGTGGAACAACTCCTACAGAACACCTACTGAATGCTGGCAGAAGACCTCAGACTTCCCAACAGATTTTTTTTTTCCTTTTTCTCCTTTCATGAGTGTGTAGGTGTGTGCTTCTTTGTGTGATTTTGTCTGTATAGTTTTGCTTTTACCATTTGTCCTAGGGTTCTATCTGTCCTTTATTTTTTTTTCTTTTTTAATATAGTTTTTAGCGCTTGTTATCATTGGTGGATTTGTTTTGTGGTTTGGTTGATCTCTTCTTTCTTTCTCTCTTTATGATTTTTCTATTTTTTATTACTTTTAAACTTTTTAATAATTTTTTTATTTTCTATTTTAATAACTATTTCTTTTTATATCATTCCTTTCTTCCTTTCTTTCTTTCTCCCTTTTCTTCTGAGCCGTGTGGCTGACAGGGTCTCGGTGCTCCAGCCAGGTGTCAGGCCAGTGCCTCTGAGGTGGGAGAGCCAAATTCAGCACATTGGTCCACCAGAGACGTCCAAGTTCCACGTAATATCAAACAGTGAAAGCTCTCCCAGAGATCTCCATCTCAACACTAAGATCCAGCCCCACTCAACAACCAGCAAGCTACAGTGCTGGACACCCTATGCCAAACAATTTGCAAGACAGGAACACGACCTCACCCATTACAAGAGAGGCTGCCTAAAATCATAATACGGTCACAGGCACCCCAAAACACATCACTGGACATGGTCATGCCTACCAGAAAGACAAGATCCAGCCTCACCCACCAGAACACAGGAACTAGTCCCCTCCACCAGGAAGCCTACACAACCCAGTGATCCAACCTTAGCCACTGGAGGCAGACACCAAAAACAATGGGAACTAAGAACCTGCAGCCTGTGAAAAGGAGACCCAAACCACGATAAGTTAAGCAAAATGAGAAGACAGAGAAGAACACAGCAGATGGAAGGAGCACGGTAAAAACCCACCAGACCAAACAAATACAGAGGAAATAAGCAGTCTACCTGAAAAAGAATTCAGAGTAATGATAGTAAGGATGATCCAAAATCTTGGAAATAGAATGAAGAAAATACAAGAAACATTTAACAAGCACGTAGAAGAACTAAAGAGCAAATGAATAATGATGAACAACACAATAAAGTGAAAAATTCTCTAGAAGGAATGAATAGCAAGATAACTGAGGCAGAAGAACGGATAAGTGACTTGGAAGATAAAATAGTGGAAATAACTACTACAGAGCAGAATAAAGAAAAAGAATGAAAAGACTTGAGGACAGTCTCAGAAACCTCTGGAACAACATTAAAGGCACCAACATTCGAATTATATGGGTCCCAGGAGAAGAAGAGAAAAACAAGGGGACTGAGAAAATATTTGAAGAGATTATAGTTGAAAATTTCCCTAATATGGGAAAGGAAATAGTCAATCAAGTCCAGGAAGCACAGAGTCCCAGACAGGATAAATCCAAGGAGAAACATGCCAAGACACATATTAATCAAACTACCAAAAACTAAATACAAAGAAAAAATATTAAAAGCAGCAAGGGAAAAATAACAAATAACATACAAGGGAATCCCCATAAGGTTAACAGCTGATCTTTCAGCAGAAACTCTGCAAGCCAGAAGGGAGGGTAAGACATATTTAAAGTGATGTAAGGGAAACACCTACAACCAAGATTACTCTAACCAGCAAGGATCTCATTCAGATTCAATGGAAAAATTAAAACCTTTACAGACAAGCAAAAGCTAAGAGATTCAGCACCACCAAACCAGCTTTACAACAAATGCTAAAGGAACTTCTCTAGGCAGGAAACACAAGAGAAGGAAAAGACCTACAATAACAAACCCAAAACAATTAAGAAAATGGTAATAGGAACATACATATCGATAATTACCTTAAATGTAAATGGATTAAATGTTTCAACCAAAAGACATAGACTGGCTGAATGGATACAACAACAAGACCCGTACATATGCTGTCTACAAAAGACCCACTTCAGACCTCAAGACACATACAGACTGAAAGTGAGGGGATGGAAAAAGATATTCCATGAAAATGGAAATCAAAAGAAAGTTGAAGTAGCAATTCTCATATCAGATAAAAAAAGACTTTAAAATAAAGACTATTACAAGAGACAAAGAAGAACACTACACAATGATCAAGGGATCAATCAAAGAAGAAGATATAACAATTGTAAATATTTATGCACCCAAAATAGGAGCACCTTAATACATAAGGCAAATGCTAACACCCATAAAAGGGGAAATTGACAGTAACACAATCATAGTAGGGGACTTTAACACCCATTTTCACCAATGGACAGATTATGCAAAATGAAAATAAATAAGGAAACGCAGGCTTTAAATGATACATTAAACAGATGGACTTAATTGATATTTATAGGACATTCAATCCAAAAAAAACAGATTACACTTTCTTCTTAAATGCTCATGGAACATTCTTCAGGATAGATCACATCTTGGGTCACAAATCAAGCCTTGGTAAATTTAAGAAAATTGAAATCGTATCAAGTATCTTTTCCGACCACAATGCTCTGAGACTAGATATCAATTAAAGGAAACGACGTGTAAAAAATACAAACACATGGAGGCTAAACAATACACTACTTAGTAACCAAGAGATCAAATTGAAGAAATCAAATTGGAAATCAGAAAATACCTAGACACAAGTGACAATGAAAACATGACAATCCAAAACCTATGGAATGCAGCAAAAGCAGTTCTAAGGGGGAAGTTTACGGCAATACAATCCTACCTCAAGAAACAAGAAATATCTCAAATAAGCAACCTAACCTTACATCTAAAGCAATTAGAGAAAGAAGAATAAAAAATGCCCAAAGTTAGCAGAAAGAAAGAAATCACAAAAATCAGGTCAGAAATAAATGAAAAAGAAATGAGGAAACAATAGCAAAGACCAATAAAAGTAAAAGTGGCTCTTTGAGAAGATAAACAAAATGGATAAACCATTAGCCAGACTCATCAAGAAAAACAGGGAGAAGACTCAAATCAATAGAGTTGGAAATGAAAAAGGAGAAGTAACAACTGACACTGCAGAAATACAAAGGCTCATGAGAGATTACTACAAGCAACTATATGCCAATAAAATGGACAACCTGGAAGAAATGGACAAGTTCTTAGAAAAGCACAACCTTCCGAGACTGAACCAGGAAGAAATAGAAAACATAAACAGACCAATCACAAGCACTGAAATTAAGATTGTGATTAAAAATCTTCCAAAAACAAAAGCCCAGGACCAGATGGCTTCACAGGCAAATTCTATCAAACATTTAGAGAAGAGCTAACACTTATCCTTCTCAAATTCTTCCCAAATATAGCAGAGGGAGCAACACTCCCAAACTCATTTTACAAGGCCACCATCACCCTGATACCAAAACCAAAGATGTCACAAAGAAAAAAAACTACAGGCCAATATCACTGATGAACATAGATGCAAAAATCCTCAACAAAATACTAGCAAACAGAATCCAACAGCACATTAAAAGGATCATACATCATGATCAAGTGGGGTTTATCCCAGGAATGCAAGGATTCTTCAATATATGCAAATCAATCAATGTGATACACCATATTAACAAATTGAAGAATAAAAACAATATGATCATCTCAATAGATACAGAAGAAGCTTTTGACAAAATTCAACACCCAGTTATGGTAAAAACTCTCCAGAAAGTGGGCCTAGAGGGAACTACCTCAACATAATAAAGTCCATATATGACAAACCCACAGCCAACATCATTCTCAATGGTGAAAAACTGAAACCATTACCTCTAACATCAGGAACAAGACAAGCTTATCCACTCTCACCACTATTATTCAACATAGTGTTGGAAGTTTTAGCCACAGCAATCACAGAAGAAAAAGAAATAAAAAGAATCCAAAATGGAAACAAGAAGTAAAGCTGTCACTGTTTGCAGATGACACACAATACATAGAGAATCCTAAAGATGCCACCAGAAAACTACTAGAGCTAATCAATGAATTTGGTAAAGTAGCAGGGTACAAAATTAATGCACAGAAATCTCTGGCATTCCTATATACTAATGATGAGAAATCTGATAGAGAAACTAAGGAAATACTCCCATTTACCATTGCAACACAAAGAATAAAATACCTAAGAATAAACCTACCTAAGGAGAAAAAAGACATGTATGCAGAAAACTAGAAGACACTGATGAAAGAAATTAAAGATGATACAAACAGGTGGAGAGATATACCATGTTCTTGATTGGCAGAATCAACATTATGAAAATGACTACGCTACCCAAAGCAATCTACAGATTCAATGCAATCCCTATCAAACTACCAATGGCATTTTTTACAGAACTAGAACAAAAAAATCTTAAAATTTGTATGGAAACACAAAAGACCTCGAATAGCCAAAGCAATCTTGATGGAAAAAAACGGAGCTGGAGGAATCAGACTCCCTGATTTCAGGCTATACTAAAAATCTACAGTAATCAAGACAATATGGCACTGGCACAGAAACAGAAATACAGATCAATGGAACAGGGTAGAAAGCCCAGAGATAAACCCACACACCTATGGTCAATAAATCTATGACAAAGGAGGCAAGGATATACAATGGAGAAAAGACAGTGACTTCAATAAGTGTTGCTGGGAAAACTGGACAGCTACATGTAAAAGAATGAAATTAGAACACTCCCTAGCACCATATGCAGAAATAAACTCAAATGGATTAAAGACCTAAATGTAAGGCCAGACACTATAAAACTCTTAGAGGAAAACATAGGCAGAACACTCTATGACATATATCACAGCAATATCCTTTTTCACCCGCCTCCTAGAGAAATGGAAATAAAAACAAAAATAAACAAATGGGACTTAATGAAACTTAAAAGCTTTTGCACAGCAAAGAAAACAATGACACAATGAAAAGACAACCCTCAGAATGGGAGAGAATATTTGCAAATGAAGCAACTGACAAAGGATTAATCTCCAAAATTTACAAGCAGCTCATGCAGCTCAATATCAAAAAACGAAGAATGCAACCCAAAAATGGATAGAAGACCTAAATAGACATTTCTCCAAAGTAGATATACAGATTGCCAACAAACACATGAAAGGATGCTCAACATCACTAATCATTAGAGAAATGCTAATCAAAACTACAATGAGGTATCATCTCACACCAGTCAGAATGGCCATCATCAAAAAATCTACAAAGAACAAACGCTGGAGAGGGTGTGTAGAAAAGGGAACCCTCTTGCACTGTTGGTGGGAATGTAAATTGATACAGCCACTATGGAGAACAGTATGGAGGTTCCTTAAAAAACTAAAAATAGAACTACCATACGACCCAGCAATCCCACTAGTGAGCATATACCTTAAGAAAACCATCGCAGCTCTATTTACAATAGCCAGGACATGGAAGCAACCTAAGTGTTCATCGACAGATGAATGGATAAAGAAGAAGTGGCACATATATACAATGGAATATTACTCAGCCATAAAAATAAATGAAATTGAGTCATCTGTAGTGAGTTGCATGGACCTAGAGACTGTCATACAGAGTGAAATAAGTCTGAAAGAGAAAAATAAATACTGTAATGCTAACACATATATATGGAATCTAAAAAAAAAATTTCTGAAGTACCTAGGTGCAGGACAGGAATAAAGATGCAGACGTAGAGAATGGACTTCAGGACACGGGAAGGGGGAAGGGTAAGCTGGGATGAAGTGAGAATGGCATGGACTTTTACATACTACCAAATGTAAAATAGATAGCTAGTGGGAAGCAGCCGCATAGCACAGGGAGATCAGCTCTGTGCTTTGTGACCACCTGGAGGGGTGGGATAGGGAGGATGGGAGGGAGACAGGAGAGGGAGGATATATGGGGATACATGTATATGTATAGCTGATTCACTTTGTTATACAGCAGAAACTAACACACCATTGTAAAGCAATTATACTCCAATAAAGATATTTAAAAAAAAAAAACAAAAGAACACTGATAACACTGCCAGGAAAAGTATTTCTTTTAAGACCAATAGGAACTAGCTTATCAGCATTTCAATGAGTCACATCCATAAATACTTAAATCAGAGAGTACAGTGAATTAATTAGTACACTTGGCTTATTAAGAGGTTTGATTGTGGGCCTCCCTGGTGGCGCAGTGGTTAAGAGTCCGCCTGCCGATGCAGGGGATACGGGTTCGTGCCCCGGTCTGGGAGGATCCCATATGCCGCGGAGCGGCTGGGCCCGTGAGCCATGGCCGCTGGGCCTGCGCATCCGGAGCCTGTGCTCCGCAACGGGAGAGGCCACAACAGTGAGAGGCCCGCATACCGCAAAAAGAAAAAAAAAAAAAAAAGAGAGGTTTGATTGTAGGGACAGGTTACAAATGCAACCTGAAGGTCCTAAACAGGAAAGTCCGTTTGTTTTGCCACCAAAAGAAGTAGTTGCAGAGACATTCATTGGAAATAAATCCAACAAACAGAATGCAATTCAACAGATAATACAAACTGTGCCAAAAGCAAAATACACTATTAGGGTCTGGAGTAATTGGAAATAAACTGTAAATTTTATAAGAAAAGAAAAAGAAAGTGAGGAAAAGAATTACTTCAAGTAATACACACAGTGCTTTAAAACAAATTGAAACTATACACCAAAATAGAAGATTATTTTAACCAAGGCAAATTCAAAACGAATTTCTATTAGGGACATTTGTATGATATACAATGATGACGCTAAACCCTTGGGGAGTAATACATGCATCTCTTTGGGAGTATAAGAAATCTATTTCCTTATAAGTCAGTGAGGGGTACTGTGGGTTCGGCGTTGTGTTTCATTTATTTTTTAACTACCGGGTGTTTATTCCTGCGTGTTTGATGGTTGTACTTTATGACTCAGGGAACTGAGCTATTGCAGGGTGATATATTCAAAGAATTTCTCTTTCCATCAAGTTCAGTGTTTTACTAGTTTAAAAAGCAGTCATTACTTTTATTGTCTCCAGCAAAACCAAATGCATGCTTTACTTTAGTTGCACATCTGTATTGATAATGATAGGTCACCAGCTCTTCAGTACAAACCCCAAACTGTGACATTATAAAAGCCTGCCTCCTTATTGAAGTTTAGCCCTTGCTTGTAAAAACAAGGTGAAGGTCCAATTAGCAATTCAGAGGAAAACAGGAGGGCAGTCTTTTGTGCATAGGAAGCCACATTCGAAAACCTATAAGCTATAATGAGCCCTGTTTAACACGTCGAATGCTTTCCTTTCAGACAAGCCCAAATACCAGGTCACTAATGAGCATGAATTTAAAACGTGGAGGCCATGAATGAAACAGGTTATTGTGAACATTGGCTCATATTAAGAGATTTAAAAGACTTGGCTAGCTCTGTTTGGCCTGACAGGTCTAGCTAATTAATCAAATGCTTTGATAAGTAACTAACTTCTCCCATTTTAAAAGGGAACTCTGATCTGCCAAACTGTGAAGAAAAAGGACAATCTTGATGTTACTTAAAATATAAAGAATGGAGTTTCCTGGCCGTGTGCGTTACCCATGCTTATTTTGACAAGGGGGCTCTAGTCAAAGCTGTGATATCTGAAACACACCAATTAAAAAGTATTAGAAAATACCATATTTATTATTCCTCTGTTACAAGTCTGTATTTCAGGAAAAGAGTACCAACACGGAGGGCTTTCTAAAAAAGACTTTAGAGGTTATCACTGGTCAGATTTGCTCAGAAGCAAGAGCTTGCAATAGGGCACAGCACAAAGGAAGCAGCCTCCTGCCTAGCCCCACCGCCCGCGCTTTCCTTTTACGGCTCTCACTGTGAGACATCTCTGTGGCACAAGGAGCTCTTGGTTAATTAGAATGTCTAGGAGTCTCCTTCTCTTGTCCTCAATTCAAAAAAAAAGAACAACGTACCAGGTGCCAAGCCTTTTGTTGTGCTCAGAGTAAAAACACACAGAGCAGACAGGACAGTTACAAAGGACCAACTGGTTAAGAAGGCAGCTGAGGGCTATGGAAAAAGGAAAGACGTTGGAGGAATTCAAAGCAGAGCTGGAATACTGGCCCCACTCCTTAGAGCTCTGTGACATCGTACAGGTCAATGAAAACATTTTGAATCTCATTTTTCCTACCTGAAAAATGGGACAAATTATACCTTTTTTGCAGGGCAATTGAGGACAGTAATTGTCACCTGGTAGTGTTACTGAGTAAAAGCTGGCTCTGCTCGCCCCACAACAGGCCAATACATCGGGAGATGAGGTGTCGAGGCAAGGTATACGACTTTATTCGGAAAGCCGGCAGGCCAGGAAGATGGAGGACTAGGGTCCCCCCAAAAAACCATCTTAGGGTCTGGATGCCAGTTTCTTTTATAGAATCAGAGAGGGATGTAAAGTAAAAAGGGAGAAGAGAGAGGGAGAGGCGGGGAGGAAGTAAAGTAAAAAGGGCCATCGATCTTGCAAAACATCTCCTGGAATGGCCAGCCTCCGGAGGGGATGTGTTAATTTCTTCTTTCTTGCAGCCATCCACAGGGGGGTAGCGTTCCCTGAGGCAGGCCATTACGTATGGTTATAATAAAAAAAGCAACAAAGAGCAAAGGCTAAAGTCAAAGAAACAGATCCAATATGGAGTCAAAATTGGCTCTTCCCTGTTACAGTAGTGACTCAATAAATAGTGGCCATTTTTTTCTTCCCTCTTAGAACTTTCTGTGACAGGCAGAAAGTTTACTTATTTTGGTGACCCCATAAGGAATCACACCCCTTGCTGTTTACACACCCACTTGTAGTCCCTCCCACTTGGACTCTGGTCTTTGTCATGGGACTAGCTTTGGCCAATGGGACATTAACAGAAGCTTCATAAGTGCCTGTACACTAGAACTTTCCCTCTTAGAATGTTCACGCTAAAATGATCCCTCTTTGAAATCAGCTGCCATTGTGTGAGAAGCCCAACCTGGCCATGTGGAGAGGCCACGGGAGGAGAACTGAGACCCCTGTCATTGGCCAGCACTGACCTGCCAGCTACGTGTATGAACCATCATGGAAGAGGATCTTCAGTCCCCGCAACTGAGCCACCCCATCCGATGCCAAGTGGAGCAGAGATAAGCCATCCCACTGAGCCTGTCCAAACTGCAAAATTGTGAGCAAATAAGTAATTGTTGTTGTTTTAAGCCACTAAGTTTTGGGGTGATCTGTTTGTAACAACCAGAACACTTAGCACCTTTTCATTATCTGCTACTGGTTGCTGACTCCCAAGAATTCTGCATAGTGTTTAAAGAATACAGTCTTCAATACTCATGATTAGCCTAATATTTTCTGAGGTCTTCAGAATTTTCTAATTGTTCATGAACTCCAGATTGTCTTTGAAGATTGGCTGAATTACTCTGGACCAAATACACAACCCCTTTTTTTCTCTTATAGATGTCCTGAATAAAGGAAGTTGCCAGACAAGAGATTAGTGTATAAACAAATTTTAGATATGTTTTTTGAATTTTATTTTATTTTTTTATACAGCAGGTTCTTATTAGTTATCCATTTTATACATATTAGTGTATATACGTAAGCCCAATTTCCCAATGCATCACACCATCCCCCCCCACTTTCCCCCCTTGATGTCCATACATTTGTTTTCTACATCTCTGTCTCTATTTCTGCCCTGCAAACTGGTTCATCTGTACCATTTTTCTAAGTTCCACGTATATGCGTTAATATACAATATTTGTTTTTCTCCTTCTGACTTACTTCACTCTGTACGGCAGTCTCTAGAACCATCCACAACTCTACAAATGACCCAATTTTGTTCCTTTTTATGGCTGAGTAATATTCCATTGTATATATGTCCCACATATTCTTTACCCATTTGCCTGTTGATGGGAATTTAGGTTGCTTCCGTGACATGGCTATTGTAAATGGTGCTGCAATGAACACTGGGGTTCATGTGTCTTTTGAATTATGGTTTTCTCTGGGTATATGCCCAGTAGTGGGATTGCTGGGTCATATGGTAATACTATTTTTAGTCTTTTAAGGAACCTCCATACTGTTCTCCATAGTGGCTGTATCAATTTACATTCCCACTAACAGTGCAAGAGGGTTCCCTTTTCTCCACACCCTCTCCAGCATTTGTTGTTTGTAGATTTTCTGATGATGCCCATTCTAACTGGTGTGAGGTGATACCTCACTGAAGTTTTGATTTTCATTTCTCTAATAATTAGTGATGTTGAGCAGCTTTTCATGTGCTTCTTGGCCATCTGTATGTCTTCTTTGGAGAAATGTCTATTTAGGTCTTCTGCCCATTTTTGGATTGGGTTGTTTGTTTTTTCACTATTGAGCTGCATGAGCTGTTTATATATTTTGGAGATTAATCCTTTTTTCCATTGATTCGTGTGCAAATATTTTCTCCCATTCTGAGGGTTGTCTTTTCGTCTTGTTTCTAGTTTCCTTTGCTTTGCAAAAGCTTTTAAGTTTCATTAGCTCCCATTTGTTTATTTTTGTTTTTATTTGCATTACTCTAGGAGGTGGATCAAAAAAGATCTTGCATGAGCTGTTTATATGTTTTGGAGATTATTCCTTTGTCTGTTGATTCGTTTGCAAATATTTTCTCCCATTCTGAGGGTTGTCTTTTCGTCTTGCTCGTAGTTTCCTTTGCTTTGTGAAAGCTTTTAAGTTTCATTAGGTCCCGTTTATTTTTGTTTTAATTTCCATTATTCTAGGAGGTGGATCAAACAACATCTTGCTGTGATTTATGTCAAAGAGTATTCTTCCTATGTTTTCCTCTAAGAGTTTTATAGTGTCCAGTCTTACATTTAGGTCTCTAATCCATTTTGAATTTATTTTTGTGTATGGTGTTAGGGAGTGTTCTAATTTTATTCTTTTACATGTAGCTGTCCAGTTTTCCCAGCACCACATATTGAAGAGACTGTCTTTTCTCCACTGTATACCCTTGCCTCCTTTATCAAAGGTAATGTGACCATATGTGCATGGGTTTATCTCTGGGCTTTCTATCCTGTTCCATTGATCTATATTTCTGTTTTTGTGCTAGTACCATACTGTCTTGATTACTGTACCTTTGTAGTATAGTCTGAAGTCAGGGAACCTAATTCCTCCAGCTCCATTTTTCTTTCTCAGGATTGCTTTGGCTATTTGGGTTCTTTTGTGCTTCCATACAAATTGTGAAATTTTTGTTCTAGTTCTGGGAAAAATGCCATTGGTAGGTTGATAGGGATTGCATTGAATCTGTAGATTGCTTTGGGTAGTATAGTCATTTTCACAGTGTTGATTCTCGCAATCCAAGAATGTGGTATATCTCTCCATCTGTTTGTATCATCCTTAATTTCTTTCATCAGTGTCTTCTTCTAGTTTTCTGCATACAGGTCTTTTGTCTCCTTTGGTAGGTTTATTCCAGGGTATTTTATTCTTTTTGTTGCAATGGTAAATGGGAGTGTTTCCTTCATTTCTCTTTCAGGTTTTTCATCATTAGTGTATAGAAATGCAAGAGATTTCTGCGCATTAATTTTGTGTCCTGCAAATTTACCAAATTCATTGATTAGCTCTAGTAGTTTTCTGGTGGCATCTTTAGGATTCTCTATGTATAGTATCATGTCATCTGCAAACAGTGACAGTTTTACTTCTTCTTTTACAACTTGTATTCCTTTTATTTCTTTTCTTCTCTGATTGCCATGGCTAGGACTTCCAAAACTATGTTGAATAACAGTGGTAAGAGTGGACATCCTTGTCTTGTTCCTGATCTTAGAGGAAATGCTTTCAGTTTTTCACCATTGAGAATGATGTTTGCTGTGGGTTTGTCATATATGACCTTTATTATGTTGAGGTAGGTTCCCTCTATGCCCACTTTCTGGAGAGGTTTTATCATAAATAGGTGTTGAATTTTGTCAAAAGCTTTTTCTGCATCTACTGAGATGATCATATGTTTTTTTGTTTTGTTTTTTTGTGGTTTTTTTGCGGTATGTGGGCCTGTCACTGTTGTGGCCTCTCCCGTTGCGGAGAACAGGCTCCGGACGCGCAGGCTCATTGGCCATGGCTCACGGGCCCAGCCGCTCCGTGGCATGTGGGATGTTCCCGGACCGGGGCATGAACCCGTGTCCCCTGCATCAGCAGGCGGACTCTCAACCACTGCGCCACCAGGGAAGCCCGATCATATGGTTTTTATTCTTCAATTTGTTAACTTGGTGTATCACATGGATTGATTTGCCTATATTGAAGGATCCTAGCATTCCTGGGATAAATCCCACTTGATCATGGTGTATGATCCTTTTAATGCATTGTTGGATTCTGTTTGCTAGTATTTTGTTGAGGGTTTTTGCATCTACATTCATCAGTGATATTGGTCTGTAATTTTCTTTTTTTGTAGTATCTTTGTCTGGTTTTGGTATCAGGGTGATGGTGGCCTCGTAGAATGAGTTTGAGAGTGTTCCTTCCTCCGTAATTTTTTGGAAGAGTTTGAGAAGGATGGGTGTTAGCTCTTCTCTAAATGTTTGACAGAATTCACCTGTGAAGCCATCTGGTCCTGGACTTTTGTTTGTTGGAAGATTTTTAATCAAAGTTTCAATTTCATTACTTGTGACTGATCTGTTTATATTTTCTATTTCTTCCTGGTTCAGTCTTGGAAGCTTATACCTTTCTAAGAATAATAAATTTTAGAATTTTTCATATAATTGTTAGAAATTTTTATAAAAGTATTTGGCCCTGTATTTTCCAGCTTTTTAAAAGATGAATCCTCATAGTTAGCTGTCAGTATGGCAAGTTCCTTACCAACTTTATTTATATCACTTGTTTTACACTCTGTGAACAAACAATATGAATACTTATATTTTGAATTTGAATACTTTTACTTTGAGCATGTCTTCTAATATTACCATCTAAAAACAGTGACATGGCAAAGATTGCTCTTATCTTCCCAAACACTGATTCTCCCTTTCCTCCTTAATAAAAACACAAAAACAAATATATTTGGGATGGTAATACACCCAACTAAAATTTTAGAAGTCCAAGCCTCTCTTTAAGCAAGGTATAGCCATGTTACTTTGTTTTGACCAAGAGATCTAAGCAGAAGTGATGTATGGGATTTATAGAAAGACTCGTTATAAAGAAGAGAACAGCTCTTCTGGTACTCTCCTCCCCTTTCCTGACTTGCTTCCTACTGGGGAGGCTGGCCATCCAGCAGAAATCTTAGAACATGAGGTGACCTTGAGGATGAAAGTCACGTGCTAAGGATATAGAAACCCAGGTCCCTGATGACAGCTGAGCCACCATATCATTTCTGGACTCCTTAGGTCTGCACTTATTTTACATAAGGATAAGAAAATTAACTTCTACCTTGTTTAAGCCACTATTATTTTAGAATTTGTATTATTTGCAGATAAACTTAATCCTAAGAAATACCAAGTAACCTAAATCTTTCAATACGTGAAAAAAAGGTTTAAATTTAGTCAAGTTAAAAAATTTTTAAAGAAAAAAGAATCCTGAAAAAAATCAATAAGTCATAAATAGGGAGATGTTTGCCACTGGAAAATCAATAAACACAATCTAGCATACAGCAAGAATTCGTGCCTTTTTGCTAAAATATGTTTTGCATATTCAAAGATATATTACAACAATACAACCATAAAACACTGAAAGGCACGAGAAAACCATTTATCACTGTTGAATTTCTTCAGTGGTTTGGCTGTGCCATTAAGTACACTTTGAGAAGATTCAAATAAAGAAGACAAATTCCATATTACAATCTAAGTGAGGTAATTTGCTTAATTGTAACAAAATGACAGCATGGTTTTTGAAATTTTTAAAGTACATAGATTCTATGTGGTAAAATCTAACTTGGAATTAATTCTTAACTCCACCAAAGACATGGATGCGAGACGAGCACAATGGGTATGTGTGTACCATGGGTGTATGGTAATAATCCTCAAATGCTCTATCAAAGCACATTTTTATTTTTCAAAGGAAAATTGTAATGAGGATCTTAACTTTTTCCAATGATGGAAAAGAGTTTGTTTTAGACTGATCTCAAACTTAGTGACAGACTGAAATAGAGTTTCATAGTGAAAGACTGTATTTTCAACAAAATATTCAGATGCCTCAATGAGATGAAAATTTTACCTAGGATACAGTCAAAGTCCAATTGTTTTCCCAACAATCATTGAAAATACCAATGGAGAAGAGATTTCAACTCCCCAGACTCTACAATGCCATAGCTCCTGGTAGCAGCATAAGCCAAGCTAGGGGGCTACCCAAACCGCAGGAAGAAAGAGTAAGGGCGTATCATGAATGACAGAGTTTATCATAAGGGAGAATGTTATGTAAATTAAACCTGCCATGTTAGAAAGGCTTAAATACCCTAAAGTTTATTTTAAATGAACATAAAATACAAATATTACTCATAAATAAAGTCACTTTATTTTTTGATGAGTGAATTTCCCCACTCCATCTGGTATATGTTTTCTTTAGAGCAGAGGAGATCGGGAACATTCAGGGTGTAGGGCTGTAGACCAGTATATGTCTTCTTTAGAGATATTTTCTTAAAACTTAAGGCCACCCTCTGAGCTGATAATCTTTTTGAAACTGCCATCCTTTTCTTTTTTTTTTTTTTTTTTTTTTTTTTTTTGGCTGCGCCACGCAGCATGCAGGATCTTAGTTTCCCAAAAAGGGATTGAACCTGTGCCCCCTGCAGTGGAAGCACAGAGTCTTAACCACTGGACTGCCAAGGAAGTCCCTGTTATCCATTTTAATTGGAAAGATATCTTAAGAGTTTTAATAGCTAGAATGTTTCTCACTGTTTTTCACCAAAGCTTTAAATCTACTTACAACTCTGAAAATAAATCAACTGAGGATAAGTAATATCACTTTTCCAGTCAATGTCTACTAAGTTGTAAAGGAAAAAGAACTTCTTTTATACAAGAGGATAGAAAATGGGGTTCTAAAAGCACTATGGTATTCATGCCTCCAGCATATGTTTTTATGTGTCATCTTGTTCAAAGATAGGAGATGCAAAATATTGTTTTGTGTATTGACGAATAAACATTTGGATACTAACCTCAATATTAAATATCTGTTTTAAAGTATAAAATAAAAAATATATATATTTTTAGTAAAAGGCCAAGTCTAAAGTACTTATGGGATGAGACAGCCTTTACTAGACAGAAGTCCTTGTCAATATAAGTGTCACGTTATGCACAAGTGTGCCAGCAAGCTGGAAGTCCCAGAGGGGCAGTTGGCCAAACTGACTGACCTGCATGGTAGCTGACAGTGGTCTTCAGTGCTCTCCTTAGACTTATATATGGTCAACCCTAGCACAAAATGGAACCATCTGAATCCAACTGGACCACTCAGCAGCTGCCTTAGTCTGCTAGCCCAGAACCATGCCTTGAGATGGGAACCAGACTTAAGGAAAACAAAAGAGAGAGAAGGAACCGGGAGAGAGTCCTTAGGGAAATACACCATCTGTCACACATGATGAGAACACTGGCTCTTGACCCTGGCTGCACATTAGAATCGCCTGGGAGCTTTAAAAAACCAGATGCCCAGGCTGCACCCAAGACCAATTAAATCAGGATTTTGGGGAGATAGGACTCAACATTAGGACTGTTTTGAAAGCTCCCCAGGTGATCCCGGTCACTCTGAGCAAACTCTCCCTGAGCTATTGGCATTTAGGAAAGTCATAAAGAGAACAAGGAAAAGGAGACACCTAATTTCCCCTAGTGAAACTGTGTGATTGTGGGTAGACAATCTAATTCCTGACTGCCAGATTAAGATATTAACCCAATTATGCTCATTTTATTACATTGAAAAAATGGAGCTATGATTTTAATTTGTCCAACTGCTAAAAGAATAACATATTCCAGTGTCAATATGCCAAACCTAATACATTTCATATGAAAGGCATCTATTTATGAGTTTTAGCAAGATTGGAGAACTGCCAAAGCACGTTTTCCAGCAGATCTAGGAGGCTTAGCAGGTAGTAAGCTGAGCTGGCATGTAGGGCCTTGTGTTAATGAAAACGCAAGAACTCTGGTTTTCTAACTATTAGTAACTGGGAACTTAGAGTTAACGGTTCCGGAGGTTTTCCACGCACCTCGCCTGGGCATAATGAAACACTGACACCTAAGTACTCAAGCATCGTGTGAACAGTGTGTAAATGCTGTACAGAGAGATACAGCTGCTCAACCAAATGGAGAACAAAAACACAGCAACACACAATGCACGAGTAAATAAAATCCCTATAAATCAATTCACTCAGCCATAATACCCTAAATCCTCAAAAAAAAAAGCAACAGGAATCCTTTTCCATAGAGTACCCAAGGGTAACCGATGTAACAAAGTGGTTAATGACAATACAAGATTAAAATAAACACCAAAAACCACTATGTCTGGATTCGTATTACCTAGATGAGAAGTTAACATATTCTAGAAAAGCTCACTTAATTACACTGGTGATGAATTCTCTTTTCTTCAGCTTAGCAGATAGGACTTGGGCCCAACTCTCCTGACCTTGTGAGTAAGTTGAGCCACATGTTCATCTGAAGATAGCACAGAAGCTGCATCTTTACAGAAAACGCTCCTTTTTAAAAAGTAATGCAAAGAAAAACAAGAGAACAGAAGGAAGATGAATTAATCCTAATCCCACCACCTTCAGATACCAAAACACTTGTATCTGCATTAGCATCTCCTTTTTAGAATGAGAGGGTGGGGTTCCTCCACATCTTTGGCCAGCAGATAGAAGTAAGCTTTCACAGGGGCAAACTTCCTAAAGGCTTTCAGAAGTTGTTTCACTAATGCTCACGCCGCTGCCCAAATCAGAATCCCAGGCAATGTCACTGTTCCCCGCCTCCTTCACCACAAACTCACTCAAGTCTTCCCTTCCTAGATCCTCAATGCCCCTCAGAGAAATCCACTATTCTCCACCCTCACTAGCAGCACTTTGCAGGGATCATCAGAACACCTGGCGCAGCTTCCTTGCCCCCCTGGTTTTTACTCCTCTTCAATCCTCCTAACACAGCCAGAGAATCCTTCCAAAGTGCAAATCACCATGTAATCTCCTTCAGAAACGTCCCGAGGCCATTAGGATGGGATGGCGTCAGGATTCCACAGCTTGGTTCACAGGGCCACCACCTCCCTGTGCTCCCAGCAGGGCAGGGCTGCCCTGTCTCCACTCTCCCCCTTGAACTCAATGGCTCAGCCATATTGTTTTTTCAAAGCTGGAATGAGGCCTCTGGGCCTTCAGACATGCTCTTCCCTGGGCCTGGAACATTTCTCGCCATGCCTCCCTCACCTTCACCTAGTTGTCTTAATTGTTTGCTTAAAAGTCACTTTCTCGAGAAAGCTTTTTCTGATCCCTAAAATCGATTAGGTCCCCTGGCTCTGGGCTCCCTTAGTACCTATGCGTCCCAATTATAACACGCAAGCCTAGTGTTTAATAGCTTGTTTAATAGCTTTGTGATCCTTCCTGCAGGCTATAAGAAGCCGTATGAGGGCAGGGGGTTGTCTATCTTATTCACAGTGTTGTGCACAGGGTCCAGCTAAGTGTCTGGTCTATAGTCGATTTCCAAGGTAATATTTTTTGAACGGATAAATGAAACTTGTATATCCTTTTGTTGTACATTGTCTTTCTTATCAATATCAATATCTTATGGTTTTGCAACCACAACTCAGAATATGAGATGCCCAGGTAAAAATCTTGATGGACTAGATTTGTGATTTTAGACATGTTAATTAAGTTCTCTAAACTTCAGTTTCAATAATATAAAATGAAGACCGTAACCTGCCTTGTAGAACAGTTGTCAAGCTTTTAGAGATAAGGTATGTCTGGTGACACATAACAGGCATCCCATAAAATGGGGACCATGACCATCTCTGCCATCTCTCTGAAGAATTCCCAGGAAGAGCAATGGAAAAACTTTCTAAATATCGATACTATTTTAGACAATCACATACATCTATTCTCATTACTGTAACTGTACCTCCCATTTTGCATTAATAAATACATATCCTTAAATATTATATTTTTTGTTATAGCTTTTTCAGTGTGGATTCATCCAGAAATTGTGTACTGGCCTTCTTATATGTGCATGTTCCATAGTAGTAGCATTCCTTTAGATAAAACTGTATATTTTGGCATGCAGAGTCCCTATCTTTTCCTCTGAGTGGACCCAGAATATTCTCATGTCAAAATCTTGAACAATCATCTGAATATTCCAGCCAGAGAACACAGCTACTGAAATCCCCTGATTGGAACAACATATTACTACCCCTCCTTTTCCATACACAAGCCTCTTCAGGGGGATACACAGAGAACCGTGGGCCAAGACAGGGACCCTCAAAGTTAATTAAAGGACTAGAGCCACTAGGAATCTGTTCTTGCCTATAGATGGAGCACATATTCAAACTTTTGCACACCCTGAGGACTTTCCATGGCTCACTCCCTTCTAGGCCCATTACCCTAACTGTGAGTACCTCAAAGGTGGCAATTTGTCACATAACCTTTCCTGGTGTCTGCCTCTATGCCTAGAACAGTGGTCCCTGGCAGGAGAGATTAATAAAGGTGTGTAAAATAATGAATTAATGAATACACAGTTGAGAAATGATTGCTCTATCTTTTCATAGATTGTGACTAAATAACAGCAGGTGGACATGAGCACACAGAAGATATGGTAGATACTTTGGGTGGCCTGCCTAGGGCTCCCAGATGTTTCTGTTTCAGCTCCAATTGTGCTCCAATTGACTCCCAACTGCCTGCCATACCTGCTTCTCTTTGTCTCAGGGCTTTCTCTGAAGTTTCAAAGACTACTGTGCCTATTTGCATGGTAGGCCAGACCAGCCAGGAAAAATCACATTTTCAAACCCAGTGGCGTTCAGCCAAAACCTGATGAGAGTTGGTGTATAAATATCCCACTTCCCTCACCCTTTGGGCAGGATAACTCTGAGACAGTTTTAAATCATTTCAAAGAATTCTCCTGAATGCATCCCCTTTGCTGTCTTATTTCTCACTCCCCTATCAATAATTTATGAACTTCCCAAATACATGACTTACATCTTGACATGGGGTCTGGTTCTGAGGGAAACCCAAATTAACATAAAAAAAACATACATGAAGAATACAAAAGCTAACATGTACTCTATCTAAGATAGTCTGAGAAAGTCAGTAAAGTATTTTGCTAGGCTGCCAAAATGTATAGTTCCAAATAAAATTTCCATTAACTTCCATGTATTATAATTTACTAAACTGTATACTCTGATACAAATAAGACAACACAGTGTACACATCCTTAACATGCAGTTTTCAACATTAGACATGTATGAGCCACAGGAGCAATAAGTATTGCAGAAATAAACTAGCAAATTGGCCATGGGCAATTTGTCCTTAATGAGAGCACCAGCTCCCTGCCACAAAGTGCAGTTTCAAAATAAAATGCTCCAATAGTTCTATTTGCTTAGCCACAAGTTTATCAGTTAAGAATCCTACCATTAATGAGCACTCCCACGTCAAGGCTTCAAAACAAGAAGATGAAAGGAAAAACTATAAATTGGCAGTTTAAAATTAAAAGATTCATGAAAAACTAAGTTGCCTTTGAATGATATTTTGGAAATCATATTGCTAAGTGGTAACCATTCAGTTATATAGGTTCTTATAAAATGTCAGTATATATGATTTAAACGTTTAAGAAAACTTTTGTTTAGGTGAGTAGTTTTCCTTTTATTCCAAATAACTGCTAGTGCTGTATCTTTCACTTTGCATACTGCAATTATTTATTTATTTTTATTATTTTACACAACTCAAATGCAATTGTGTTTCATCAGAAGATAGATTAGAATGATGGTTTTAAGGCCAGCACCTCATATAATTTAATTCCATTACCCAATTTGTCCAGCTTTTTTGCCTGAATAGAGTCAATAATGAAAAACACTTCAATCCTTGCTGAATCTTTGCTGAATCACATCATAATTTTCCATTCCTAACATGAGTATGAAAAAAAGAAATATTTAGATGCATCTTTAAAAATACAGTTTATATACATATAAGTATTATAAACACATATAAATGGAAAAAAAACCGAAAGTGGCTCTGTCATCAAAGAAGTGGGTCTTTTAAAAGTTAAAGAAATGGGGCTTCCCTGGTGGCGCAGTGGTTGAGAGTCTGCCTGCCGATGCAGGTGACACGGGTTCATGCCCCGGTCTGGGAGGATCCCACATGCTGCGGAGCAGCTGGGCCCGTGAGCCATGGCCGCTGAGCCTGTGCATCCAGAGCCTGTGCTCCGCAACGGGAGAGGCCACAACAGCGAGAGGCCCGCGTACCGTAAAAAAAAAAAAAAAAAAAAAAAAAAAAAGTTAAAGAAATGTAATATATTTATACAGAAGAAAAAATAGAGATATAAAGCAATTTGTAGAATACCAAGGAATACACAAGTTTCTAAAAACTTTTGAAGGTCCTCAGTAATTTAACTTTTTTACTTAGTACCTTTATAGATCTGGATTCTTGCTTTATATTGGGTATCCTACTTTAGTTCATCCCTAACATATTATGAAGTATTGACTTCTTAAGCAAGATTTTTTGCTGTTATAAAATCAAAAGGAAAAATGCAGATGTTTGGAAAACAGAGGAGATAAAGGGAGACGAGGACTATGGCTTTTTCTGGGTTCCATATCTGGGAACTTAAGTAGACATCCCCTCTTTCATCTACATCTTAAATCCCTCACTTATTTATTTTTTCCCTTTTTGATAAATCCTCCTTCTATCCTTTTTCCCCACAAACCTACCACCTTATCTTTCTGTACATTCATTGACAAATTTCTGGAAGGAATAGTAAACCTAGGAGTTTATTGCTCTTTCCATTTTCTGTGCAACGTCTCTTAATGTGGGTTTTAAATCCATAAGAGTTAACACTTTTTATCTGCAAAGGACAGAAGATCAACTCACATGTTAGAGAGTAAAAGAAAACGTACTGGCTCCGCAACCAAGAAGTGGAGCAGTCGGTCTGGGTTTAGGCACCCTCAGATAAAGACCCTCCAACAACCTCACCAAGAAATCTATCGTTGTCTATTTTTTGGCTCTGTTTTCTTTATTCAGTTGATCACATGGACCAAGAGTGAGTGGAAGGTTGGTTCCCCAAAGAAAAATTGTGATGGGGCAAACACCCAGTGGTTTATTAAAACTGATTATTTCAGAAGTCACCAACACTTGGGTGACTCTGTGGTTGCCTCTCTGCCTATTTTCCTTCGCCTCATACTCACCATTGACATCCAGGATACCACTCAGTTCTTGAATCACCCCCCCACCTTATTTCTTTGGCTGATCATTTTAGGTTTGTCTTTGGAGGTCTTCCCTTGACCAAGCTCTTATATACAGATATTACTCTCCATTCAGTCCTTGACTTTTTTCCTTCCTTGAACTCTTGCTGAGCAATTCCACTTCCCCATAGGCTTCTGCTACCATCTCTCTGTGGGAGAGTCTCAAGTATACAAGTCGAGCTGCAAGTTCCCTCCTGTTATGGGCTGAAACGTGTCCCTCCCAAGATTCACATGTTGAAGCCCTAATTCCTAAGTGGATGGTATTTGGAGATGAGGTCTTTGCAAGGTAATTAGGTTTAGATGAGGTACTGAGGGTGTGGCCCTAATGATGAGATTACTGCCCTTAAGAAGAGACACCAGAGGGCTTGCTTCCTTTCTCTCTTCACATGTGAGTACACAAGAAGGTGGACATCTGCAAGACAGGAAGAAAGCCTGGGGAACTAAATTGGCCGGCACCTTGATCTTGGACTTGCCAGCCTCCCAGTATAGCAATCTGAGTAGACAAAGACACCTCCCAACTCTAAATCTTCACTTCCACTTGCTTGTTGAATGTCTTCCACACAATTGTCATCATAACTATTACCGCAAATTCAAGAGGATCAAAATGGTTGCTCTCTTCCCTCAACAGACTATGGCCCACAGACCAAATCTGGCCCAAGACTATTTTTGGAAATAAAGCTTATTAGAACCCAACCATGTCCATTCTTTTATGTACAGTTTATGGCTGCTTTAATGCTACAAAGGCAGAGTTAAATGGTTGCAACAAAAACCATATGGTCCACAAAGCTTAAAATATTTACTATCTGGACCTTTATTGAAAAGATTTTCTGAACTTTGCCTAGAACAATAATTGTTTTTCTTAGCTATAGATCAGAATCCCATGGGGAGCTTTTAATATGCCATGCTCTAACCAGTTAAACCACAATCCGGTTCTACCCAGGCATCAGGATTTTTAAAGGCTCCCCGGGTGATCCCAATGTGCAGCCAAGATGAAGATTCACTGCTATAGAAAAAGTTTCTGCTTCTGAATTCCCAATCTTAGGTATTAGTATTACCATTCTCTCAGGGCAAAGTTGTTACCGGTTCCTTTTTGCCTTCCTACTCTGACAGCTTAACCCATACACTGTCAGGTTCTACTGTGTTTCGATCAGAAATTTTATTGATTTATTAATTTCTTTCTACTCACGGCCTCATCATCTTTCACTCAGCTATTTCAATAACCTCCCGATGAATCTCTTTTTTTGCTCTGGTTAATCCTAGTGATGGTCCTCAGAGTTTTACACTAAAATAAAGGCTTAATCATGCCACTCTCACACCAAAATCGACCTTGACTTTGGACAACTTACTAAACTCTGCTATAAACTGTAATAGTTTTATTTAGATACAATTTTATAGGTAGATAATGATCTAAATTAGTGATAATTTTGTCTTTCTGTGTGTGTGTGTGTGCATGCGTGTGTATAAAGTACGTATTATTACATTGGGTAAAATATCTGGCATAATGTTGAACAGTAAATTAGCAGGCATGCTGGACTTGTCTCTGTCTCCTGGCAATACTTCTTATTATTTTCCAGTGCTATTATAAATGTATTCTTTTTTTTTTCTTGTGTCTTTTCAGTGGAATTTTAAGTGAGTTGTACTCTATCTACTATTTTGGTCCATTCCTTTAAGATGATATGTGAGGAAAAAATCAGATCTAAGATATATCTAATAATTACTACTAACATCTCAAATCCATCCACCTCATTTGAAAGTTATCACTAAGAGAAGAATAAGTAAACAAATTGAAATCTCAACTGTTCTACTTGAAATAGAGATATTTCTTTATCAATCAATAATACACTAAGAGGAAAAGCTGAGAATAAATATCATTTGAAACCTGCAGACTCCAGGTTTGATTCATAATGAGAATGACATAATTAAGTTATCTGTTTCCTGAAACTCTTTCTTGAAAAAAAGATAGAGCACAAACCATTTGGTATACTGGAATCAGTAGATTTCCTAATGAAAAATTTTGGAACAGTGAACAAGGAAACAATCTCTTGTTTCCCCTATAAGCTATTCCAGTGTATAGATAATCCCAAATTAAACATATTTACTTAAAATGATCCTTTTCTCAGACCCAGGTAAAAATCCAGCCTCTGTTGATCACTATATATACATGAATCTTGGGAAGTCATTTAGTTTATTTTGAGTCTGGGTGTCCTCATACACAAAAGAGGATCAATCAGTACTATCTGCCCAACTCAACCCCTATGACATTAAGAGGATCAAACAAAATGGTAGATGTGGAGACCTTCTGTACACTGAAACATGCACTACAAATGTTATGATATTCCTGCTTTAATTATGACAAAAAGAAATCAACGGAAGCTTGGAATGGGAGAAAGGAAAATGTGGCCTTCAGGAAATCTGGATTTGGACTTGGTTAGGTCTTCTTATCTGGGCAAACAATTTCATCTCAGGGTACTTGCTCTGACCTACCTTCCTGAGAGCATTAAACTCAGATATGGCTTAGTATAACCTCATATCCTAATAGATATGAAGGTGTTTAGCAAAGTTGGAAGTACTATAAAACCTGCAGTATCTTTATTATATATTCCCAATAAGGATGTTTGTTCTAAAAATAAAATAAATTCTGGTTATATTCATTGGCAAAGACATTTAAGGCAACAGCATTAAAACAAGATTATATTCAAGTAAAGCACTCTGGTTTAGAAGGGAGAAATGTAAGAATTAAAATCAAGGAAAGATAAGTTATGGGAATAGTGTCTGATTTAATTCAGGGCTATCTTCATGAACTCAAGAATCAGGGCAGAGCAACATTGCAACTGGTAGCAGAAAAATATGGATGGAAAGGAACATCTGGTTGTGCTAAGAAGAGCCTAGTTATTTGGAAGCAAAAACTACAGCTAAATGACCTAATTTAAGTACAAAAATTAGCCACCAAAGGTCAAGTAGAACATGAAAATGCCAGCTTTTAAGGAAAATGACCAATTCTACATTTGGCACTTTAAACAATGGTTTGTGATAGTTAATCATAAGGTTTATGTGAAATCATGTATGAAAAGAGTTGACAGTATCGTTTTGGCACATTGTAAACACTCAGTAAATGTTATGATGGGAGGTATTGTTAATGTTATCGTTACTATGAATTTGTGATTGAATGCTACACTATACTAGAAAGTGAACCTTATTCAATGAAAAATAAGGCTCCATTTTAGCTATAAATTCAGCACCTCTAAGCACCTCTAAGACTGACATACTGATTTTATATTTGAATTACAAGAGGGAATTTAGATGTTGAGAGATAAATACATGCACAAGCACACACATACACGATTTCAGGGAACAGAAATAGTGATATATTCTGTTATGGCAAATGTTTAATCTATGAAAATATCAATGTCATTTAGAAACTTAGATATGAAAAACTTATTTATGGAAACATACGTGCAAATTCCTAAATAAAAAAAATCTTCTTATGATTTTAAGGATTTTTTTTTCTTTCCCAAAGATTCACTGCTGGTTTTCTTTAAAATGTACACCCCAGTTATATAATTTGAAATAAGAAATCATATGCAGAAACCTGCTCTAGACACAACTTTTCCCAGCAAATTACTCCTCTCTGGGAAATAACAGCATGCAGCTTACATTATTTAAAATACGTTAGTCAATTTTTAGGGGGTGTAAGAGCCATAAGGATTCTGCAGTATGGATTCTGTCCTGCCTACTCCATTGAAACTTCCCTTTTATTTGCCAAATCCCAGGTTATCTTCTCAGGGCACAGCACCTATGATCACACCCATTTTTATGATACTATTCATTCATTCATCCATACATTCTATAAATATTCAATGCATGTACTTTCTTTTATGATTCTTCTCAGAGTCCTAAACCTGCTAACTCCCTCTTCTGTGGTCTCTCAGCATCCTTTTCCTACCTATATCATCATACTCATTGTCATGTCGTACAATTATTTCTTCGATTATCTGTCTCCTTTAACCAGCACTTCAAGGGCAAGGATGACAATGATTTAGTCATCTTTGTTGCCCTAGCAAATAGCCATGTACCTGGAACATGGTACGTATTCACAGATGTTTGCTGAATGAATGATTATCACAGAAATAAATTTTCCTTTAGAAGATACTATAGCTCAAAACTCCATTCTTTTAGGGCACCCATTTCTCTCTACTGATGGTTTTTATTTACATTACCAAACTTTAATTTTTTAGTGTCTGCCAAAAAATAATTTATTATGTGTGCACACACCAGCAAGTAGAATGTTTTATTACCAAGATATAATGTCTGCTAACTCTCCTACATAACTTATTTCTATGGTTATGATGTCAATTTTATTTTGAAAAAAAAAATTGCAAGCATTTACAGTTACCAAGCAATGAAAAGCTATAAAGCTGCTAACTCGTTTTCCTCCTTATATGTAGCTTCTGGCTGCTACCAAGGTTGAGAAATGGTAGTGGTGAGATGGCAAAGTCCTCAAATAAAACTTTAGATTACGCCATGTGAGGAAAGGCGTGAAAAAGCGCTGATTTGGAATACACTCTGTGTTGATGCTCTCTTTCTGGGCTCATCTTCTAACCACTCACTTTGTTATTTAAGGTGAGTTTACCCAAAGAGGTGCTGAGACATTGTTGAAGTTGGGGGGTGTGGAAAGAAAGATAAAGGAGGAGAAAGGTTATAGGCAGACCCAAATGCCATTCTGAATGAACCATTGTCATTTTCATGCTCAATTCTATCCAATGGCATACTAGATTCCATCAGGAAATAAGACTTTCTATTTGAGTTGTAACTAATAGTCACAGCTCTCTTTAACTGGGTGCTTATTATGTGTCAGGCACTATTTTTAATGCTTTATTTGTGTAAATTCTCTGAATCCTCACAATGACCCTGCTTTAGACAGGAGGGAACTGAAGTACAGAAATGGCAGTTGATGTGCCCAAGGTCAGACAGAGAAAATGGTAGATCCAGGATCTAAGCATCTGTGGAAAACCTAACAAGGTGACAATCTGCAATTCTAACCTTTGTGACCTGGGTTGATAGCAACAGCTTGCTACAGTACACCTTTTCCTCCATGTAAGCCATCACATCTTAAACCCCAGGAGAGGAAAACAAGGGGATGCTCAGAAGTTTATTCGTGTTAGATGTATGACACGCAAAAGTGTGAAAACTGGTGAGCTTTGCTCACCCAGTATGGCTGGCATCATGGCATAGGGGTTAAGCAAGCTTATGGGCTTTAAACTCAGAGTGACCTAGGTTTGAATCCTGGCTCTGTTACTTCCTAGCTGTATCACCTTTGCGAAGTTCCTTTCTGGGTTATTTAAGGTGAGTTTACCCAATGAGGTGCTGAGACATTGTTGAAGTTGGGGGGTGTGAAAAGAAAGATAAAGGAGGAGAAAGGTTATAGTCAGACCCAAATGCCATTCTGAATGAACCATTGTCATTTTCATGCTCAATTCTATCCAATGGCATACTAGATTCCCATGTATTTATTTATTTTTAGGTTAATTCCTCCAACTTTATTTTTCATTTTCATAATTTTTTAAAATAGCTATTCTGATTTCTTTGCTTTCTCATATAAATCTTATAATTGGTTTTTCTACATCTACCAAAATTCAGTAGGTATTTGGTTGACCATATTGTTCAGTTCTTCTGTGTCCTTGCTGATTTTCTGTCTGGTGGTTCTATCAATTACTGTGAGAGGAGTGTCAAAGTCCCTAACTATAATTGAAGATGTGTCTATTTCTTTTTTCAGTTCTGTCAGTTCTGTTGTTTGGTGCATACACATTTCGGATTATATCTTCTTAGAGAATTGACCCTTTTATCATTATAATATCTCTCTTTGACACTGCTAAGTTTCTTTGTCCTTGCCTTATATTAATATAACTACTCTGATGTTCTTTGATTAGTGTTTTCATGGTATATTTCTAAAGGCAACTTCAAATTTTTAGAATAGTTTTAGATTTACAGAAAAATGGCAAAGATAATACAGGGCTTGCCTATACCTCACACCTAGTTTCTCCATTAACATTTTGTATTAGTATGGTACATATATCAGAACTAATAAACCAATATTGATATATTATTAATAACTAAACTCCATACTCTATTCAGATTGCCTTAGTTTTTACCTAATGTGTTTTTTTCTGTTTCAGTATCCCATCTAAGAGACCAAGTTACATTTAGCTGTCTCGTCTCCTTAGACTCCTCTTGGCTATGACAGTTTCTTGACTTTCCTTGTTTTTGATGACCATGACAGTTTTGAGGAGTGTTGGTCACCTATCTTGTAGAATGTCCCCCACTTCGGATTTGTCTGATGTTTTCCTCAAGATTAGATGGAGGTTATGGGATTTGGAGAGGAAGCCCACAGAGGTAAAGTGTCATTCTCTTCACATACCAGTGGCACATACTATCAACACGACTTATCACTAGTGACGCTGACCTTGATCTCCTGGCTGAGGTGGACTTCAGTCAGCTTTCTCCACTGCATAGTCTTTTTACTCCCTTTCCATACTATCCTCTTTGACGGTAAGACACTATGTACAGCCCACAGTTAAAAAGTGGGGAGTTTTACTGCATCTCCTGAGGGGAAAGTACCTACATAAGTTATCTGAAACTCTTCTGTACAGAATACCTTCTATTATCCCTTATTGGATCATTTATTTATTAGTTTGGATTCATGGATATTTACTTTAGACTTTTATACTTTATACTATAAACCAATACAACATTATTTGTTTTCTTGGTCAAACCGCTCCAGCTTCAGCAATTGGAAGCTCTTTCATTTGGCTCATGTGTCCTTTTTTTTTTTTTTAACATTTTCTTATTGTCTGTTTTAAATATTATTTGTGAATAATACATTGAGAACTGCTTCAAACAATGTTATAATTTTTGCTTTCAAATATCAAATGTAATTTTCAAAACCCAAGTGAAGAACAATATATTATATTCACCAAATATTAACCCTTTCTACTCCTCTTTTTCACTCCTGACATTTCTTGTTTCCTTCTGTAATCATTCCTCTTCTGTCTCAAGAACTTCCTTTAGAAATTTTCAGATTAGGTCTGCTGACAACAAATTCACTCAGTTTTCCTTCATCTGAGAATGTCTTTATTTCACTTTCATTCCTGCAGGATAGTCCAACTGGATATAGAATTCTGTTAACTTTGTGAAGTTATTTAAACTATCACAGCTTCACTGAATTTTTATAAAGGTTTAGTTAATGTGCATAAAGGTTTTAGCAAGTTGGTTGACAGAAAGCAAGCACCCAACAGACAATATGATGACATGAACTGATGATTAACTACTGTTTCCACTAAACTGGCATCTGTTGAAAAGATGGCAAGAGCTAGCATCTAGTAGAGAGGGGAAGCAATACAGCACATGCCTATAGTATGTTAAACGAGAGGATCCATTAAGTTATGGACTCTTGAGTTTCTCTTTTATATGGTCTTTTGCATCTCAAATATGGTTCTGAAAATTATGTAATTCATATCTTATCATAAAAAGGTTATAAAAGAGTATAATCATTCAAGGGACCAATATTTAATGTGAACAGAAGAGAGATTGCTCTTAATTATGTTGCCCAGTTGATAGCCCATAGAACTGTCTCTTCCTAATCCTAAATACAAAACCTAGAAAAAATAGTGTTAAAAAAAGAAAAGAAGTGAAGTTGAAAATGATAACAGATAGATAAGCCATTATCAGCATCTAGGAGGAATTTTCTTTGATTATAAGATTAGTTAAACCAGATTCTAAAGTAAAACCTTGGCCCATACATGCAATGACTGCCTGAATGTAGGCAGAAAAACATTTTCCTTAAAGAAATAGAAAGTATCCAATAACAAGTATGGTGGGCAACCATTATTCCCCAGGAGGTGAAATTTTCTTAGGGACAGCTGCGTATATCTTTTTGAGAATCTGATAAAAAGTAATGGATCCTCCCTCCTGAAAAGGCATATATGCATGCACACAAAATTGGGTTTAAAATTCCAAGGGGTTCCTGAACTCACTGAAGGTCATCTATAGAGCTTCATAGATATCAACCTAAGCACCAAGGTTTTCTGTGTAGGAGCCCATTTTTGAGTCACCAGAATTTATTTCCTTACTACTACACATCTTCAGCATTCACACACACACACACACACACACACACACACACACACACACACACCTGTATACCTCCTCATGTCTCTTGTTACATCTTGTCAGAAACTGCAGCCCTAGAAAAAACTGGAAAGGAAGTTTAGGAAAAATTAGCATGAGCACAATCAATGGTGACCAGGACAGAGCAGATTTCCTGATGGTTCATACTAGTGATTGTGCTTTTCATAGACACCATCAGTTCAAAGCATCTGAATGGTGCGTGGGGGTGAGAAGTGCTATAGAAAGGTCCCATCTCTGTTCGGCAGAACAGTCTCAGAAGAAAGTCTCTAAAATTCCGGGGTTTTGCCAGGGTTCTCCTCTTCCCCAGGATGCTGGCCCTTTCCCTTAGCACTGCAGGGTTTTCCATGGACCTATGTTACTGCTGTTTCCAGTTTGCACAGTTATGAATGAAAAAAACCTCTAGATTCCCAGTTTAACATAGGCAGTTTGCATAGAGTGCCCTTGAACCCTGCATTCTATCTGTCTAGATACCGAGAAAATCATCTGCTCAGATCTTCTACAACTTAAAGGCAGGTAAATGTGCATAACTCCTGGCAAATCTCCAGTGAAAATAGAGTATCTTTTCAAAAAAATAATCTAGATGAAACATAAAAGCAAACAATTATACAATTACATAAAAACAATATCAAAAAATAAAATAAAATAAATAAAGAGCCATCTATCCCTAGGGGAAAAAAACCTGAAAATAAGTTTCCCCAAATAAATATAATTGATTTAGAATGGTGAGATTTAAAAATGAAAAATCATTTGTCAGTCAATTGAATGAAATTTGAGTGAAATGGAAAACCATGTACATATTCTTGTTTTTACTAAATTTTACCATTATAATTTTGTTCTGTGATTTTTTTTAATCTATTGAACATCCAAGTGGCATTATTAATTATAAATGCTTAGACGAGCAAATAAAAATAATACTACCATTACTTACTCTAATAGAAATAATGACAATTATATAACTCATTAGAGGCCAGGGTATAACAGTATAAATGTTATAATAATTTAAAAATCAAAAGGAGGAAGGGAAGAAAGAGAGAGAGAGAGTGTGTGTGTGTGTGTGTGTGTGTTTATTGAGGAGGGAGAATTTGGTTGGACTGATCAGAGAATCACTGAATAAAAAATTCATCCATATCAGACATGCAAATATATTTAAATCTATATATCCATATCTCTATGTAATGTCTCCTTTGTAAAACTGAATTAAAATAATTAAAATAGTAAGGTTGAACTAAATCCCCTCTCTTACTGTCTCACTGAATTTCCTGATTTATAAATTATAAGCTACTTTGGGACATAATCCAAGGACTGGTGAATTGGACTTAAAAACAACAAAAATGATATAATTCCAGCAAAAGCACTGGTAAAGGAAAGAAGTACAAATAAGCTGGATACTTTGCTGCTATGAAGAGTTTTTATTTTGCTAAATAATTACCTACAAAAACACTAAAGTTTACAATTTATGGTATGAAGTGGTAAATATTCATAAAGCCCCCTCTAAAAAAGTGCCACTTTGCCTTCTTTGAACATACTGGAGAGGGAAAAAGTCACTTTTCTACTTAAAGAATAATATTATAGGTAATTTGATCCTGTCATTATTTAACCACTTACCTACCCAAGTAATACTAAGAGTCATACATTAAAATATGCTAACTTCAAATTAGGAAAGAACTAAATATACTAGAAAATATTTCTATGACATTCTCAGCAGAGCTTGACACTTTATTAACAGTCATCTTAACCTAAGCATATAAGAGTTCCAAAAAGCAAGACCAGTTGGGAAAGACTGGGTGATTCATCAATTAGTTCCCTGCTGTGTCCTCTTTTTTGAAATGCCAATAGATTTCACTCTAGGAAACTCTGTATTTTGCTTCAATTCTGTGCTGCTAATAATTAATTCATTTTGCTTACACTGCATACAGCTTCAAATCATGGTCTCCATTTCTTAGTAATAGATTCTGCCACAGGCAATATGCCATGGCATAACCTCAATTACAACTTACAAAGGAGAAGACTGCACTTATTTTCTGCTGGAGCCGCTCTTTTGTCTTAAATGAAATTGTATATGGGTAATGGGGAACGCTGTTGCAGTGAGAGCTAGTGGGCCCACAACCACACCGAGTGTACACAAAATCCATTTTAACTCAGAGCTAAGAACGAAAGCTCCGCTGACATCAAGCAGCTGGCAAAGGATGACTAATAAACAAATTTTTAATTATAATAGGAAAACCAGTGGTAGATACAACTCTAATATTATCATTAAAAGTGAAAAATTCTAACCAAACAAATCTTTATACAGATACTAACAAACTATAAAACCAGTTATTTATTTTGAAGACACAAGGTATGTGTGTCTACGTACGTGTAGAAAGAGAGAGAAAAACACGGACAGAAACAGAGATACAGAGATAGACACATACAGAGATATTTACTTGTAATTCAAATTTAAAAGGATATCAGATGGGATGATTATTATCTTGTCTCATCATTGTTTATTTTATTAGAGATATAACTATTTTATTAGAGATATAACTATTGTAAATATTTTTTGATTTTTAAAATACCATTGTTAAAATTTTCATTTATATTAACATTCAGAATGTATAAATAGAGTTGAGTCCAAATTAGAAGGTATAATTATGTATATGCATGTGTAAATGTGCAAGTACAAGGACTAATGGTGTGTGCTAGTGAGAGCAATGGTTTTAATAGCATTTTTTGCTTCTAAATTTCCCTCTGAAATTTTATAGTTTTTTTTTTTTTTTTTTTTCAGTACGCCGGCCTCTCACTGCTGTGGCCTCTCCCGTTGTGGAGTACAGGCTCCGGACATGCAGGCTTAGTGGCCATGACTCACGGGCCCAGCCGCTCCGCGGCATATGGGATCTTCCCAGACCGGGGCATGAACCCGCGTCCCCTGCATCGGCAGGCGGACTCTCAACCACTGCACCACCAGGGAAGCCCTATCCAAGTCTTTTTGATCCGATTTCCACCTCAGAATTCTCCCACCATGAACTAGATTCCTATCTTCTCTGGTCAGAAACACTATGCACAGAAATAGCGAGTGCTGATATGATTATCTACTAAAAGGAAAGTCAGGGCCATGTTGTCTCAGGCTCCTTCTACAGGAACACCACTCAGTTCAGGGTATGTGACATCATGGTTGATGATGGGCCGAGATGCCCTTGTGAACACTCACAGGCTCTGTAATTTGGTAGAGATGTATATAATTAATTCTGCTTTGTCCCTGATGTTTCTAGAACTTAATTATGTTGAAGTCCTGGAAGTCACTGTTATTGACCCACTGTGCCTTTGGTGCGTGAAACTTAAAAGAGAGGTTGCTAAGATTTCATCTTTTGGAAAGTCAAAAGGAAAACAATCAGAAAAAATAGGCCTGGGAGCTGTAAAAAGAAAGCT
Organism: Mesoplodon densirostris; assembly: GCF_025265405.1. NCBI lineage: Eukaryota > Metazoa > Chordata > Mammalia > Artiodactyla > Ziphiidae > Mesoplodon > Mesoplodon densirostris. The sequence continues at coordinate 80,927,629 of NC_082676.1, read as the reverse complement.
TGGTGATGCCTTGTGTTAACTAATCATCTGTGTTTCTAGTTCTGCCTTTTACTTTCTTTTTTCACAGAATAGTCAAAATGTCCAGTTGGAATGGCTGTGGTTCATCAAGTTCAATCACTTTAATATTATGGATGAGGCCTCAGAAAGGCCAAATGACTTCATCAGGGTCACACAGCTTCTCAGGGGCCAGGACTGGAAGCCAGGTATCCTGGTGTCCAGTCAGGTCATCTGTCCCCTCCACACTATGCTTCACTAACTTCTAACTTGCAGCCCAAGGAAGTAATGTGTCTTTCATAGAAATCATGTTTTGAGGAACAATAAGAAAAAGGGAGAAAGAGAGGGAAAGACAGAGAAGAGGGCAGAAAAGAGAAGAGAGGAGAAGGAAAGAAAAGGAAAGGGAAAGGAAGAAGAAAAGGAAAAGAAAAAAGAAAGAAAGAAAAGAAAATGTCAGCCCTTCTTTAACAGTACATGTGTAGGTAGACCTGGGCCTATACCTGGGTCACATCTAACTTATTGCCAGGTTGACCTGTCAAAATATCATATACCTGAGGGACTGAAGAGCCTCCTGTGAGGAAATCTGTCCAAGGCGAGCATCTATAAACAGCAGTGCACCAAAGGGAATGAGTCGTGGGAGTGGTTTGCCCTAGGCAGGAAGGAGTATATATATATATTTCTTCTGATATTGTTTAGAATCAACAGTACTAGGTGATACTAAAAAGCAGATCAATTTTGTTATAGTTCTAAATTCTCTACAGACAAAGCACCCATTATTTTCTGTACCCAGAGTGGACTAATCTCACTGCTCCCACAGTACCCTCTCTGCTCCCTCTACCCACCCCCTCACCCCTGTCCCTGCTCCTACCCCCTATAAGCCTCTGACATAGTGGGATAAACTCTGGACACTCCCCTCCAACAGAACCTAAGAGACAGTGGTGGGAGAGGCCAAATCCCTCTTTGTTTGCCAGACTGTTGGTAAATGTGGCATCCAAGTATCAGTGGTGCCAGTGGGCCTGCCAGAAACCAGGGACCAAGAAGACTTGACTCAATCATGCATACTGGAAAGGACCCAAAGCAAGGGAAGAGGGAAGCAGTAGGCAGCACATAGTAGAAGTCTGCACAGTTGACTGGGTTATTGGTGAGTGTATGTGAAATTTCCCCTGGGAACACTAATATGCTTAGTTTTTCTGATGGGAGTTTTTTTAGAAATATGCCTTAGCAGATGGTCAATATACTTATCACTGTAGCTATTACTGTGTGAGTGACTCCTGGTGTGAGGATATGTAAAATAGACAGATTACAGAAAGGGGTCTTTAAAAAAAATCCCTTGGGGATAAACATTAATATTGTAATTTTTAATAAGTTCATGAATATCCAAAGTCTGCACAAACACTTTGGCTACTAGAGATGTTAAATGGACAAACTGGTCTAGGGATTAAGTCTGTGGGACTAAAGGGACTGAGGCCGTGGGTCATGTTGCATAGACACAGAGCAACTTTTTACAGAGAAAAGCACAGTGGTAAGTTCTCAGTGTTGGAGGTCACAGGAAAGGTGACTTATCGCAACCATCAGCAATGCTGGCTAACCTATTATAAAGCATGATCTCAACTAATTCTGAAAGAAACAAACTATCTGAATTGTTGAAAAGTTTTCCACCAGCCTCTTCATTTTAAAATTATTTTAAACAGAGGTGTGATTACATTTCCCCCTTCTATTATTTTGAAGTTAGAGTTTCAGGAGAATTAGAAAATCATGTGCTACAAATTCTCTTTCTATAAACATCGAGTAAAGAGAAAACTCACATGTGTGTTGTCAAGCTAAATTATGGGTGAAACGGAGGACCATAACCATATGCATCCATATGCACTGACTGTTGTGGCAGATTTAATTAGTAAAATTAGTCAAACCCACCAAACTGCCCACATCAAACCAGCACAACCTATGTTTGTTGGCAGAGTATTGCAGTTAAATAGGCTGAGATTATTTCATTGTAAGACAATCCTGGCTTACTAACTATACCCATGACTATGACTAACCTTCAAATAAAATTTTAAGGTATTTTGGCCTTCAGTGAGAAAGGAATAGACAAGTTTCCTAAAGTGCTCAACAATGCATCCTAAAAGGACTCATTTTAATTAATCTAGAAAATCCTCTAATTGGTTGAATTTCTGGGGAAAATTCCCCAGCAGAACCCTTATATACAAGAAGAGAAGTCCTTCCAGTGACTCTTAAATTGCATTAGGCAACCTAATTTCATCTGATATATTATATTGGAACAGTTAGGCTATGAAATACATTGTTTTCAAGGAAAACTCACAGACATAACCTTAGCTAGGCAATGACTTCCACCTATAAAATCTAGGCAAATTAATTCCATCTATCATCCCACCCTATAACCATCAACAGTTTTAAGAAGAACTTCTTAGGCACAAGGGTATTTATTTACGCTCTTTATACACTGTTGAAAATACTTGGAATTTGGGGAACACCAATCTGAGTAGTTGGATTCTCTCTTTATGATATAGAATTCCTTTTAGAGTTAACAGAAGTATTTTGGTTGTTTCCTTTATAGGTTTATGAAATTTCCCTGACTTCTTGTGCAAGATGACTAATTTGCCTAAAATGGAACAAGAAAAAAAAATCTTAAAACTCAGAAATCAAGAAATAATCCGGGTGGCTTCCTCCTAGTTTTCATTAGTAGGTGCCACATTCAGTGACCTCAGCAAAGGTGGTCATGATAGAATGCCTGTCTGAACTGTCAGCTTGACTAAGTACGTTTCTAAAGCTTTCCATATTGGCATTTAATCTTTTATTTAGTCACGGAAACATGAAGTCCCCATTTTTAAAACTGCCAAGAGAAACTGGGGGAGAAAAGTGTTATCTTTCTTCAGCTCCCAGAAAAACACTGCAAGATAATAGGAAGACAAGAATATTTCTTCCATTAACCCTTGACCCTGCAAGTTAATGGCTTTTTGTTGCAAATACATCAACAAACAGGGCCTCATGTGAGATTCTAACCCAAGGAGTAAGGTCTCTGCAATTACATGGAATAGTGTCCAGGTGCTCCATTCTGACACCTAATACACTTAATGTAAGGACCAGGCTGCCCAGAAGCTGGCCAGAAAGCAAAACAGCCATCTTCTCAGAGTGACTTCTAAGGAAAAACACACAGACACTTAAATTATTATTTTGAACTTAAATACACCAGAAGGGCCGTCAGGTCTATTTTTTGCCTTAATCTAAAGGTCTTATCCTATTGCATAATGAAGGTGACATTTTCATTATCCACGGAGGACTCAAAATCTATGGTAAGATGAAAATGAGTGCCAAAAACTTGGAAACACAATTTTAAGCAATTTCCTAAAGAAAACACATTATGATTTGCATAAACTATCCAATTAGTATGCCTTAGCTACAGTTTAAAAGGATGACAATGACAATCAAAACTACTATCACTTCCTAATATTTTAATATTAAGATTGTGCTGGGATTTCCCAAATTAAAATGTTAATAAGTAAGGGCTTCATCAAGTTGATTTTGGATGCAAGAAAAAAAAATGACTTAATTTCTTCAAAATCAAAATCTCATCAGAATGTACTTATAGAGAGAGGGCAGAGAGCAGAAGCAAGAAGAACTACAATTCTGCAGCCTGTGGAACATAAACCACACTTACAGAAAGATAGACAAGATGAAAAGGAAGAGGGTTATGTACCAGATGAAATAACAAGACAAAACCCCAGAAAAACAACTAAATGAAGTGGAGATAGGCAACCTACCAGTAAAAGAATTCAGAATAATGATGGTGAAGATGACCCAGGACCTTGGAAAAAGAATGGAGGCAAAGCTAAAGAAGATGCAAGAAATGTTTAACAAAGACCTAGAAGAATTAAAGAACAAACAAACAGAGATGAACAATACAATAACTGAAATGAAAACTACATGAGGAGGAATCAATAGCAGAATAACTGAGACAGAAGAACAGATAAGTAACCTGGAAGACAGAATGGTGGAATTCACTGCTGGGGAACAGAATAAAGAAAAAAGAATGAAAAGAAATGAAGACAGACTAAGAGACCTCTGGGACAATATTAAACGCAATAACATTCACATTATAGCAGTCCCAGAAGGAGAAGAGAGAGAGAAAGGACCAGAGAAAATATTTGAAGAGACTATAGTTGAAAACTACCCTAACATAGGAAAGGAAATAGCCACCCAAGACCAGGAAGTGCAGAGTCCCATACAGGATAAACCCAAGAAGAAACACGCTGAGACACATAGTAATCAAATTGGCAAAAATTAAAGAAAAATAAAAATTATTAAAAGCAGCAAGGGAAAAATGACAAATAACATACAAGGGAACTCCCATAAGGTTAACAGCTGATCTTTCAGAAGAAACTCTGCAAGCCAGAAGGGAGTGGCATGATATACTTAGTGATGAAAGGGAAGAAACTACAACCAAGATTACTCTACCCGGCAAGGATCTCATTCAGATTCGATGGAGAAATCAAAAGCTTTACAGACAAGCAAAAGCTAAGAGAATTCAGCACCACCAATCCAGCTCTGCAACAAATGCGAAAGAAACTTCTCTAAGTGGCAAACACAAGAAAAGTAAAGGACCTACAAAAACAAACCCAAAGCAATTAAGAAACTGGAAATAGGATCATACATATCAATAATTACCCTAAACGTGAATGGATTAAATGCTCCAACCAAAAGGCAGAGGTTTGCTGAATGTATACAAAAACAAGACTCATATACATGCTGTCTACAAGAGACCCATTTCAGACCTAGGGACACATTCAGACTGAAAGTGAGGGGATGGAAAAAGATATTCCATGCAAATGGAAGTAAAAAAAAAAAGCTGGAGTAGCAATACTCATATCCAATAAAACAGACTTTAAAATAAAGAATATTACAAGAGATAGGAAGGACACTATGTAATGATCAAGGGATCAATCCAAGAAGAAGATATAACAATTATAAATATATATGCACCCAACATAGGAGCACCTCAATACATAAGGTAATTGCTAACAGCTATAAAAGAGGAAACTGACAGTAACACAATAATAGTGGGGGACGTTAACACCTCACTTACACCAATGGACAGATCATCCAAAATGAAAATAAATAAGGAAACACAAGCTTTAAATGGCACAATAGACCAGATAGACTTAATTGATATTTATAGGACATTCCATCCAAAAACAGCAGATTACACTTTCCTCTCAAGTGTGCACAAAACATTCTCCAGGATAGATCACATCTTGGCTCACAAATCAAGCCTCAGTAAATTTAAAAAATTGAAATCATATCAAGCATCTTTTCTGACCACAACACTATGAGATTAGACATGACTTACAGGGAAAAAAGTGTAAAAAACACACACATGGAGGATAAACAATACATTACTAAATAATCAAGAGATCACTGAAGAAATCAAAGACGAAATCAAAAAATACCTAGAGACAAATGACAATGAAAACACGACGATCAAAAACCTATGGCATGCAGCAAAAGCAGTTCTAAGAGGGAAGTTTTTAGCTATACAAGCCTACCTCAAGAAACAAGAAAAATGTCAAATAAACAATCTAACCTTACACCTAAAGGAACTAGAGAAAGAAGAGAAAACAAAACCCAAAGTTAGCAGAAGGAAAGAAATCATAAAGATCATAGCAGAAATCAATGAAATAGAAACAAAGAAAACAATAGCAAAGATCAATAAAACGAAAAGCTGGTTCTTTGAGAAGATACATAAAATTGATAAACCATTAGCCAGACTCATCAAGAAAAAGAGGGAGAGGACTCAAATCAATAAAACTAGAAATGAAAAAGAAGTTACAACAGACACCGCATAAATACAAAGCATCCTAAGAGACTACTACAAGCAACTCTGTGCCAATAAAATGGACAACCTGGAAGAAAGGGACAAATTTTTAGAAAGGTATAATGTTCCAAGACTGAACCAGAAATATGAACAGACCAATCACAAGTAATGAAATTGAAACTGTGATTAAAAATCTTCCAACAAACAGAAGGCCAGGACCAGATGGCTTCACAGGTGAATTCTATCAAACACTGAGAGAAGAGCTAACATGAATACTTCTCAAATTCTTCCAAAAAATTGTGGAGGAAGAAACACTCCCATACTCATTCTATGAGGCCACCATCACCCTGATATCAAAACCAGACAAAGATACTACAAAAAAAGAAAATTACAGACCAATATCACTCATGAATATATATGCAAAAATCCTCAACAAAATACTAGCAAAGAGAATTCAACAACACATTAGAAGGATCATGCAACATTAACAACTGGGATTTAGCCCAGGGATGCAAGGATTCCTCAATATACACAAATCAATGTGATACACCATATTAACAAATTGAAGAATAAAAACCATATGATCGGGCGTCCCTGGTGGCGCAGTGGTTGAGAGTCCGCCTGCCGATGCAGGGGACACAGGTTCGTGCCCCGGTCCGGGAAGATCCCACATGCCATGAAGCGGCTGGCCCGTGAGCCATGGCCGCTGAGCCTGCGTGTCCAGAGCCTGTGCCCCACAATGGGAGAGGGCACAGCAGTGAGATGCCTGCGTACAGCAAACAAACAACCAAACAAAAAAAACACCATATGATCATCTCAATAGATGCAGAAAAAGCTTTTGACAAAATTCAACACCTATTTATGATAAAACCTCTCCAGAAACTGGGCATAGAGGGAACCTACCTCAACATAATAAAGGTCATATATGACAAACCCAAAGCAAACATCATTCTCAATAGTGAAAAACTGAAAGCATTTCCTTTAAGATCAGGAACAAGACAAGGATGTCCACTCTCACCACTATTATTCAACATAGTTTTGGAAGTCCTAGCCACGGCAATCAGAGAAGAAAAGAAATAAAAGGAATACAAATTGGAAAAGAAGAAGTAAAACTGTCACTGTTTGCAGATGACATGGGAATACAAATTGGAAAAGAAGAAGTAAAACTGTCACTGTTTGCAGATGACATAATACTATACATAGAGAATCCTAAAGATGCCACCAGAAAACTACTAGAGCTAATCAATGAATTTGGTAAATTTGCAGGACACAAAATTAATGTGCAGAAATCTCTTGCATTTCTATACACTAATGATGAAAAACCTGAAAGAGAAATTAAGGAAACACTCCCATTTACTACTGCAACAAAAAGAAAAAAATACCTAGGAGTAAACCTACCTAGGGGGACCAAAGACCTGTATGCAGAAAACTATGACACTGATGAAAGAAATTAAAGATGATACCAACAGATGGAGAGATATATCATGTTCTTGGATTGGAAGAATCAATACTGTGAAAATGACTGTACTACCCAAAGCAGTCTATAGATTCAATGCAATCCCTATCAAATTACCAATAGCATTTTTTACAGAACTAGTAAAAAAATGTTAAAATTTGTATGGAGCCACAAAAGACCCAGAATAGCCAAAGCAGTCTTGAGGGAAAAAAATGGAGCTGGAAGAAACAGACTCCCTGACTTCAGACTATACTATAAAGCTACAGTAATCAAGACAATATGGTACTGACCCAAAAACAGAAACATAGATCAATGGAACAAGATAGAACGCCCAGAGATAAACCCATGCACCTATGGTCAATAAATCTATGACAAAGGAGGCAAGGATATACAATGGACAAAAGACAGTCTCTTAAATAAGTGGTGCTGGGAAAACTGGACAGCTACATGTAAAAGAATGAAATTAGAACACTCCCTAACACCATACACAAAAATAAACTCAAAATGGATTAGAGACCTAAATGTAAGACCAGACACTATAAAACTCTTAGAGGAAAACATAGGGAGAACACTCTTTGACATAAGTCACAGCTAAATCTTTTTTGATCCACCTCCTAGAGTAATAGAAATAAAACAAAAATAAACAAATGGTACCTAAAGAAACTTCAAAGCTTTTGCACAGCAAAGGAAACCATAAATAAGATGAAAAGACAACCCTCAGAATGGGAGAAAATATTTGCAAATGAATCAATGGACAAAGGATTAATCTCCAAAATATATAAACAGCTCATCGAGCTCAATATTAAAAAAACAAACAACCCAATCCAAAAATGAGCAGAAGACCTAAATAGACATTTCTCCAAAGAAGACATACAGATGGCCAAGAAGCACATGAAAAGCTGCTCAACATTACTAATTATTAGAGAAATGCAAATCAAATCTACAATGAGTTATCACCTCACACCAGTTAGAATGGGCATCATCAGAAAATCTACAAACAACAAATGCTGGAGAGGGTGTGGAGAAAAGGGAACCTTCTTGCACTGTTAGTGGGAATGTAAATTGATACAGCCACTATGGACAACAGTATGAAGGTTCCTTAAAAAACTAAAAATAGAATTACATATGATCCAGCAATCCTCCTACTGGGCATATACCCAGAGAAAACCATAATTCAAGAAGACACATGCACCCCAATGTTCACTGCAGCACTATTTACAATAGCCAGGTCATGGAAGCAACCTAAATGCCTATCGACAGATGAATGGATAAAGAATATGTGGTACATATATACAATGGGATATTACTCAGCCATAAAAAGGAATGAAATTGGGTCATTTGTTGAGACGTGGATGGATCTAGCGACTGTCATACAGAGTGAAGTAAGTCAGAAAGAGAAAAACAAATATCCTATATTAACACGTATATGTGGAACCTAGAAAAATGGTACAGATGAACCAGTTTGTAGGGCAGAAACTGAGACACAGATGTAGAGAACAAGCGTATGGACACCAAGCGGGGAAAGCTGCAGGGGGGTGGGGGTGGGGGTGGGGGTGGGATGAATTGGGCGATTGGGACTGACATGTATACACTGATGTGTATAAAACTGATAAGTAATAAGAACCTGCTGTATAAAAAATTAAATAAAATAAAATTCCAAAATTAAAAAAAATGTACTTATAGAAATGAGAAATCCTTACGGGATAAAATAGCATTAAGGGCCTCCCTGGTGGCGCAGTGGTTGAGAGTCCGCCTGCCGATGCAGGGGATACGGGTTCGTGCCCCGGTCTGGGAGGATCCCATATGCCGCGGAGCGGCTGGGCCCGTGAGCCATGGCCGCTGGGCCTGCGCATCCGGAACCTGTGCTCCGCAACGGGAGAGGCCACAACAGTGAGAGGCCCGCATACCGCAAAAAGAAAAGAAAAAAAAAATAGCATTAAATTATTATGTATTTTCATAACTTTTTCCTAATTGTAAAAGTGCCCGTTTTCTAACAGTTTCCCTTAGGTAACTTTCTAAAAGAGGAAATATTATGTTAGAGAACATGTTGAAAGATCTCAATATATACTTTTAAATTAACCAGTTCTACTCTAGAAAAGCTGTCCAAATGTATGTGTTATTACATTTTTGGGTAATAAAAAGTCTGAAAATCATAGTTATTGGAATTATTTAATTCAAACCACCATTAAAAACTAATTTGGAGTAAAAACTCAGACTTATAAATGTCCCATTATTTCCAAGCTATTAAAAGATAAGATTACAGCAATATCTTTCCTCATTTATGTGGCTATAACCATACATCAAACTAAAGTAAATAATGCTTTAAGAAATGATAGGACTTATCAGAAAGAGAAAGAAGTAAATTTACTTTCTAAATTATAAATTACACTTGGATTAGCATCATCAATTAATATTTATTATACACCATAATATAGTAGGTGCCATTGAAATATGACTAGAAGCTACTATGAAACTAACACAACTCTACTCTTAAAGTTTGACCCGTAAAATCTAGTAATGAGACAAAAAAGTCACACAGTTGTGTGACTGCCAATCAGGCATGTGACACCAACGATGAATACTCCTTTGGGGAAGAAACCTCAGATACAAGTAGAAAAACAATGACCTTCTGAAATCAGAATAGTGCTGCAAATTATCAAGATAAATACAAGTTGACTAACTGTAGAAAAATTGAAAGCTAAAGAGCATGGGGAAAAGATTAAACTTCAGTCAGTGTACTTACATTAAAGTTTCCCCTAGATCTATACCTAAGTCACTGTTTCCAATTACATTTTATGCTAAATTCATTTAAAGTAAATGAAATAATGTTTACAAGTGGGTTTTGCCAGCTGCTAATGCTAGTTACTACAATTATGAACAGTAACAGTAATAAATGCTATAGAACATATCTGAAAATAACTACTTTTCCAATAGAGTCCCCTAGTCTGACATTATTAATTACACATCAATCTAGATATAGTAAGTTAATAAAAAGTCTACTTTAATCTCAAAATGTACTGACATTTACATACAAGGAAGGTCCTATTAAATTAGTAGGATATGAACTTTAAGCTGTTTTTCCAATTCTGGTAATAAAATGCACTGAGTGAGCCTTATATTTTATGCAATCTTTTCAAGACCATTCATTCATTCATTCGTTCATTCATCAGCAAACGCCTACTGAGTTCTCTTATGCTACTGGCACTGAACAAAAGGTGAACAAAAGCAGTTATGATCTAGGTCCTCATAGACTCTGTAGTCTAGAGTTAGAAATAGGTATTAATCAAAACCCTTCATGGCACTTATCATACACATGGATAAAAATCTCTAGTTATGATAAGTGCTGTGAAGGAACAGTAGCCAGTGCTGCAAGGAGACTGAATCTGGGGTTTGGGGAAGGCTTCCTGAGGAACTGCTGTTTGAGTAGGAATCATAAGCACCAGCAAGCATTAGCTAAGTGAGAAGGAAGGGGGAGGGTGGGGATCCTTAGCAGAGGGGACAGCAGGCACAGAGAGAGAAGGGAAGAAACACAGAGTGTGGGGGGCGGACTGCTACAGAGTGAAACAGGAGAACAACTCATGCAAACTCGGCAGACAGGGATGGTTTGGGTCACTATCCCAAGAAAACTGGCAGACATTGAAGGGTTTAAGCAGAGGCATGACATGCTCAGATCTGGGTTTTGAAAGCAGCGTTCCGCTTGCACACTGGAGAGTGTGTTGAAGTAAATGTCTGGAGACCACTTAGAAGGATATTGCAATAGTGCAGGTGAGCGGTGATGAGAGTTTGGGCTGGGAAGGTGACAGGGCAGTGAATATAGACAGAAGTAGATGCAAGAGCAAGATGTTTAGGAGGTAAAATGGGCAGGTCGGGTTGATGGATTGGACATGGTAGTAAGGAAGAGTGAGGGATCAAGATTTTGGCCTGACATCCTCAATAATACCATGTACTGTGATAAAGAACAAAGCGCAAGGAGGAGCCCTAATGGAGGAAAATCGGGAGTTGGTTCTAGACAGCTTGGGCCTGAGATGTCTAAGAGAAGATGGAGAGAAAAGCACGGCCTGTATGGAACTTGAGACATACATTTGTATGGCATCAGCCTGGGGTTTGTTGAGGTAAGGTGACAATAGGATGTCCCTTTAAAAATTAAAGCTGAATTTAGAATAAATAAAAGTTTACAAATGTAGTAAAGCTTTTACACAAAAGTGTATATTACAGATAAGGGCATATACCAGGGCTCCCTACAGTGAAGCAAAATTATATATGTGTGAATGTGAAGGGCATGTTTTTGCACCTCTGAATCAGCATGCCCAGTGTGCAGTAGGATGACAATGCCTTTTTGCCATCAAAAAAAAAATTAGTACACAGTTAAGAAAAGACAAACTAAAATAACAGCAAATTCAGCTTGCCCTCCAATAAGGAAGTAATTCAGTAACATCCACAGATATTAGATTTTCTGTTATAGAGTATCCCTGAATAAGTAAACTTGTTTCACTTTTTAGTTCAAGTAATTTATATGGCCATTGAGTGAGGATGAAACTTTATTCATATAAAAACATTAACATTCTGAAAGTAATCTGGTTATTCAGATGAAACAGCTCTTCTTTTTTTCCCACATTGGTTACTACTAGTTTTCCCAGCCCAGTTGCACTAAAACAATTCTTGGTCATCATTTTCAGTGAGTGCCCTACAGAGAAAAAGCCTAAGAGATTAAACAGGAGGATAGCATTCTTGTTATCACACTGGATCAATTTCCAGTTATAGATTCCAATCACAGAAGAGGCAGAAAACCTTTCAGAGCCACTTATATCAAATATTATCCCCTAACTGAAAATGCGGTAAGTCAGCAGACAATTCTTCCTCAGACTTGACAAATATCGTGATGATGATTATACCTTCCTATCAACCACCTGAGGCTCGTAAAAACCTGAATATATATAGGCTCATAAAACTTCATATAATATGAAACTGTTCATGTCAAGGTCAATGTATACCTCCCTGTGACCAAATACAATGGACCCTCTCTCTCTCCATCTACTGGGACTCCTCGGCTCCTGGCTTCTGCAAGATACACTTGGCTCCTTGATTCAGGCAACACCATTCTCTCTTGGATTTTATAAGGCTTAACTCCTCCTTTTCTTACTACCTTCCAGGCTGTCTTCATTTGTTCCTCGTTCTAACCCAGTCTTTGAAATGCTAGATGTTCTCTTTACTGTGCACAATATCTCCCTCCATGACCACATCCAGACACATGACTATACATTTCACATGATGATTTCAAAAACATAAACAAAAACACATAAGCTACTAATTTCTATCACTGGCCTTGATTTCTGCTGTAATCTCCAAAATTGAATATTCAACTGCCCATTTGATATCTACATTTGAATATCTTGTAGGTGTCTCAAACATCCTATGGGTCTAAAATGGGATCCACTTTTGTTCTACTCTTACAAGTATTCATCCCTCTCTGTGTTTCCACCAGATCCATGACATCAATATCCACTCAGTTGTTTAATCCAATTCATAGGAAGTGTTCTTGATCCCTCTCCCCATTTGCCTCCCCCCATCACCCCTCATATCCAATTTATCAGCTAGTCCTTCAGGGTCCATCTCCAAAGCATATCTCAAATCATCATCATCATCATCATCATCATCATCACCTCTTGTCTAGATTCCGGCTTTCTTCTCTATTAATACTCACACCTCTAGAATCCATTCTCCACAGTCACCAGAATGACCTTTAAAACTATAAATTGGCTTGCATGACTCCCACGTTTGAAACATTTTATAGCTTCCCATTTTTGTAGGAATAAAATCCAAACTGTGCCCTACTAAGTCCTTCCTGGTCTGGTCTCTCCTACTGCTCCAAACTCAACTCTAGTCTCTTCTCGCTGTGCATTACCTACAGTGGCTTCTATGGTTGTACTTTGAAGACACCAAGCTCTTTCCTACAAATCAAGCTATGACATCACTCTGTTAATACAGACCTGTGCCTGGCAGTAGCTTCTTGTCTCTCAGCCCCGAACCCATCCTTCTAATCCTTTGCTTTGTGATGCTGGAGCTGGGACTGTTAAAGGTACATATATTCTTTAGTAGCTGGCTTCCTGGTAGGTTCCACCAACAGGGTCAGTAGAAGGAAACTGGCAAGCAGAAGAGGAGAAAAGACCAGCTTCTTCCTTTTTCATTCATCATAGAGGATAAAATGGAGTATCAGTGTATTTTATAACTAAGTTGGAGGTTTTTTTTAAAATATTTGGCATTTCATAAATTATATCAACAAAATATAAACTCCTTTGAGGACAAAGACTGGGTCTTATTGATACTACCATGATGCTGGGAACTGTCACTTATTCTGTCAATATGCTTTTGTTGAGTAGTATATGAGATGCATAAAATGTTTAATTTTCAATACACACTATGACCTAATAGGTATTTTTTTCTATTTTACATGCACGCACACACACACACACACACACCCATGTAAAGAGAAGATAGGAAAGGTAAAACCAAAGGTCATACAGCTAATAAATGATTAAGTGAAAATTTCAACTCATTTCTTTAGGACTCCAGTGCTCTCATTCTCCATTAGACCAGGCTGCTCTTACTTATTTACTGTTATATTCCTTGCCACAAACAAGGTAGAACCCTGTACAAAATAGATGCTCATTAAATGTTTGTTGAGTAGATGACAGAACAAACAAACACTTAAAAAAAAACCTAAAATAACTTTGATTTGTTGGCATGGGTAAATAACCCTGATAGCATTTCTGTTCCAAGGGTAACATGGCTTTGTGGCTACAATACAATGATCACACCATTCTAATAAGTAAGGGACCCATGTGCTGACTAGGACAATGATGAGGAGGGAAAAGAAACTGAATCAACTTGGTTAAAGGAATTTCCAATATGGTGATAAATCTAGGATGTTAATCTAACTCGAAAGATGGGAATATGAGTGTTCAAAGTGACAGCCCAGATTTTCATTGAAGTGTTTCAAGGTGCAGATGCTTTGCCCTAATGACTCCACAGAGCTGTGATATTAGTTCAGAAAATCTGCTTTACGTGTCGGATTCTTTCTTTTGACAGAAAAGTTCCGCTTGTGAATGAGAACGTTTTGGCAGATCACCAAATGATCATTCACACCCAGATAAACAGCTTTAATTTTCGAAGGCTATTCCTAACCAGTACTCAGCCCCAAATAATGGATGAAATTAAAATCTTAAAGAACAAAAATAACTTGGCACTGAACTGTAGAAATACATTGATTATGATTGAATAGGAGAAAGAAGTGTATGTAGGGAGAAAATAATATGTTCTGTATTAAAATACATGGGTGTATCCACAATTAATACAGAACAATTCAGAGCTAATCCAATAGTCTTATATCCATAATTAATACAAAACAAGTCAGTGCTAATCTAATATTCTCATGGATTGTATGTAGAGAGAAGCAGTGACTGTCATTCCATAATAAAAAATTCCCTAAATTAAATCCCACAGTACTTGATATGATACAAGCTTTATAATGCATTTTTAACAAAAACAAAAAATACCCATAAATGTTATAAGATAGAAATATCAATTCTAAATACTTTTTAATTGTAGGATAAAGAAATATGCTTAATGCTGGGTTTTTCTTAAGAATATTAAGATTTTGCAAAAATTTTAATGACATCAACACACTACTATAAATGGATTGCCACTAAGATTTCAAAATGAGAGAATATTCTAATTTGAAATATTCACCAAGTAAAAAAAAACTATATAATATAAATATAAATGCATGTATTTAAACAAAATATAAATGAATTCATATTTATACATTATTTATATGCTTTTTGAAGGGTTCTGATTATTATAATATACCAATTTTAGTCTATAGTCATATATATTATATACTGAATTTATGGATGCTAAAGAGGGTTTGTTGGAATCTGAAAGGATGATGGAAATAGTGACAAGATTCACAAGTCTTTGATTTGTGTCCCAGCTCATCAGTTGAAAACGTTCAAAAATTTACAGTCGTTTGGTCAATTCCTTTGTGTTCCACATGAGGAATCTGAGGCGCAGAGAGCAATTACATATCCAGACAAGACCGATGCAAAACTAGAAGCAGCAACCAGGTCTCCTGATATCAGTATCTGTGTTTTTATCCCCTTATTCAATTCTGGGTCTTAGTTTTCTCAACTGGAAAACTGGAATAATAACTCCTCTGTAAACCTTACACCTTTTGTAAGGATCCAAAGATGACATGCTCATGGAAGCACCTCCCAAACGATGAAGTGCTCTATTAACACACGGATTGTTAGAGCACTGATGTGGCACATGTCTTTAGTCTGTACACATACAGGCTGAAAATGTAAGCCCAAATATCTGCATGCAGAATTCAACGTACTGTATTTAAACAGAAGTGGCTTCTCTCATTTATTAAATTGACTTATTTGTATAATGTAGGACTAATTAGTGTTTATCATACTCTGGGCCAAAAAAAAAATTGCATATAAGCCATATCGAAGTTTACAGCACTTTTTCTAAAAGGGAAAACTCTGTCTGCAGCAGACACTGTTGATGCCTTGCCTCATAGCCCTCTGGGTCAGCTGAGCAAACCTGCGGCTGAGAACACTTCCTGGTGGCTGGCAATTTCCCACCTCACGTAGGACTCTCTTCTCTGCCCTTTTCTGGCAGCCCTAGGGTTTGCACAGAGGTGCAACCGGGAAATCCAGTGAGGAAATGCATTGAGGAGACTTAACACCCGGGGCAAACTCAACCAGTGTGTGTATGTTGGGAGATGGAGCATTACTTTGAGTGTCTGTGATAGAAATTCCACTTGCAAATTCATTCTGAAAACTGAAGGATCTCTGCAAAACTCTAAGGAGCAATTAGTTAATAGTGGCTGCTTTAAATTTGGGTCTTCAGGGTCTCCTTTTAGTGATGTGAGCAAGGTAAACTGATGCATACTGGCAAATATATAAACACATACAACACTGACCATTTCAATTAGGTCTGGCCTTCTAGACCTAAATTTCTGGCTACTCACAGAAATTTAATTAATCCCCTAAGTGCTACAATGCAATGTGTCTCAGCCTTGGTGAAGGTCATTTGACCATTCCTACTGAGTGAACTGTGTTTCTTTTTAAAACAAAACAACTTCAGTTGTGGTTCGTAAAGCCAGCTTGGTTATAATCCCTTTTACGGGAGTACTTCTGAAACATTATATATGATCCTTCTCAACAACTCTTTCCAACCTACATCTACTCAGAAAACACACTACCTGTACTTTGCCCTGGGCCTTGGAATGGTCTTTGGCCCAAAGCAATAAAATCTTTATTTTATTGAGAAATGTTTATTTTTTCTGACCCAAATTATCAACTTGGTATTTATTAAGTACACTGACAGCTATGGCATATTCACAGTCTAGAAGACCAGTAAAACAATTTTACATGCAGTTTTTATGTCTAAACAAATAACAAGCGTATATGTAAAATACCCACTTAAAGAGAAAAAAGTTGTCTATTGAAATAAATGTTGAAATGCTGGGGTTTTTTAATTTACATATTTGACATGTTTAGGTTTGTTTAAACATATGTAGAAATGGATAAAAACAAATTTAGCATCTTTAGTGATCATTTGAATATTTCATTTTCTTCTAATAAAAAATAAAATCTAAATTTCATTTTTAAATATCAATTTTTTTCTCTCTTTCAATTTTGAGCACTTTAATTTTTATTTCTCATCATCATATTTAGGCAATGTCAGGAAAGCAAATACAGTTATATTCCTAATGGAAATGAGAATGGATGGTTTATAAGCTTGCATTAGTACTTGCAGCACCTGAGTAATCTGCAAGATAAAGAGATTTCTTTCAAGGTCTTATTTTTGGTCTTTTTGGGAAGCTGTTCTGGTTTCAAGGAGAAGCTGCAAAATTATATGACTTCTTTCTCGTCCAACCCTCAGAACACCTATATTTAATTAATGAAAATTAGGGATGTAAAATCACAATTTAGTTTAGGCACATCATATAAAGATGGCAAAGTTTAATTGCATTTAATTTTTTTCTTTTTCTTTTTTTGTGATTAATTATATGAGAACTTCATGCTGTATAGCTTTTGATGCAAACCTCAGTTTTTAATGGATGAATTGAAACAGTTTATATAAATTTTAAAACAGCATCCTTAATAAAAAGAATAAAATGTATCAGGAATATCTTTAAAAAATAATATTGATTTGAGGTATTTTTTAAATACAGAAATGTATAAAGAAGAAAATGAAAATGACCTAATATTTTACCATTCAGATAAACTCGGTTAATTTTTTTTTTAATCAAACAGTGCTTAAAAGTAGATAATCAGAATCTTCTCTTCGCCAATAGTCCTTCTTTATAAAGAAAACCACTATTAAAAATTCTTTCAAACACCATTTAACCTCCGGTGTTACAGCAGCTCACCCAAATGTGTCATCTATTTGTTTATGTGTCTACCTATACTTTAACAAGAGGGATAACACTATAAAGGCTATGCAACCTAATTCATTCCTTAGTGCTTAATAAATCCTGGAATATTTTCCACATCAGTACAAATCTGCCTTTTTTATAGGTTGCATAGTATTTCAATACATAGAAAACACATGCTTTTTGATTCTTAGACTTGACTATCAGAGAATGGGCTAGACTAAATTAAATGAAATGCTCTTCTAGGTAAATATTTTATAGAGTGGAAAAGCCAAGATTTAGTAACGAGATCTTGTAAACTTGCTCTTTTGCTCCCTGTCAAGTGCCTGCATTCACGTGGTCCACGAATGCCACAGAATAGACTCTGCAGTATTTCTTCAGGAAATATTATTTAGGACCCATATTATCTGAAAAAGAGCAGCCCCTAAATCCTAAATGCTCTCAAAGCACAGTACAGTAATACTTTTGCTCTCCCATAAACCATGTTCTAGAAAAGAATAGGAGGTTCCTGCAAGGTTGTCTGAACAGGAGAGTGTGGCCTCCCCAACATGAAAGGGAAAATGGGGTGTGGTATTATGTCTACAGGGCACATTGTACAAACAGCATCAGTTACTACTTAAATCTCTTGGATGATTAGGAAGATAAGCAAAACAAGGATTTTGTTTCAGGTGAGATCATGGAACAGATCATAGGGGGCACGTCTCCTTGGTAAACCTTATCCTGCTTGTCCTATCAACCCACCTTTGCTTTGACTTCGTATCACATCTCTTCAATTGAACTCACCGTCAACTTTGAACTTTCCCCAGGCAGGGAAAAAAGGCTAGATGCTCCTTAACAATGACAGGTGTACTTTTTTATGACCTCTGAGGATAAGTCAGAATTTAGTACAAACATTTACTTTTATTTCTTCACTCTTTAAAATATATTGAACGATCTCATTTTTGAAAGGCTTTCAAAAATGATCATTTAAAACGTAAAAGGTAATGAGAGAAGATTGATAATGCTTCAAATTAACTATTAAAATTTAAGAACTGGCCATCTCTTTAACAGACATTTAATATGGAATCAAATGGTCTATCCCATTTAGATCATATTAGATACGGCAGATCAACTATGAAGATCATTAAGTATCTGGTAGTTATGATTACCATCATGTGTGTAGCTTATGGCTAAGGAAGGTATCAGAGAGAGATGATCCACGTATGACTTAAACTTGCAACCTCTACCTCCTTAGAAATTGCCTGCAATCAACTGAACTTCCCAGTGGTGGCCATACTGAGGGTCCTACAGCTGCATTACTTTCCCCATATTTCAGTTGTAGCATTGCCCCATTGCCTCTTTTTTAAGGCATATTTGGGGAGTTGAGAGGACAAAGTGCAGAATGAGAAACCTGAGAGCACAGTACCCAACTCTCTGTTCTTACTGAAAAGTGGCAATGGGAAATTCCAGATTTGAAATTCTAAAGAGGGAGGTGACCATTTCAACAAAAAGCTATGGGCATTCTTCTCTAACATATGCTCTGGATTCTGGTGGCCTGAGCCTACTGTACCCCAGGATGCACTCTAGTTTTTGCCTTTAAAAGCACAGAGTTCAACCCTCAGCCTCCTCCTCTCCATTCCCAAGAAAGTCCATTCAAGTCTCTTTTTGCTTCTTCTAATAATGAATCCCAAAGAATTTAAAAATAAGTTCAACTCAACCTCCTCTGAAATCTGAGAATGAACAAAGACACAAATTTGGCCAGTAAAAAGAGAATAGGGATAGTTATTTCCTTCCAGGCCAACCTCTCCCCAAGGGAAGAAATAGTCAAGACCATTAAAAGGTGAGGATTTAAATCATGCTAATAAAGAATTGGCGCTGTCAATGCCTCAGAGTCTGGCAAAACCATCCAGTGCTCAGCATTTCAGATGCTGAAAATTTCAAGCTATCTCAAAAAAAAAGATTTCAGTACTTCGGGAAATTTCAAGCCTCTTCCTTAGCTTTCTCTCTCTGTCTCTTTCTCTGTCTCTTTCTCTCTGACTCTGAGTGAGCCAAGCAGTATCAACAAGAGAACTGGGAATTCAGAGACTTTTCATGCACTTAAAGCATGCTTATCACTACCTTTCTGCCATCCCATCTACGTAAGCATCTAAGGGAAGGAATTCTGTTTCTTAAGAAGGGAAACCCAGACCAATCCCACATGCCGCAGAGCAACTAGGCCCGTGAGCCACAACTACCGAGCCTGCGTGTCTGGAGCCTGTGCTCCCAACAAGAGAGGCCGCAATAGTGAGGGGCCCGCGCACCGCGATAAAGAGTGGCCCCCACTTGCCGCAACTAGAGAAAGCCCTTGCACAGAAACGAAGACCCAACACAGACAAAAATAAAATATAAATAAATTTTAAAAAAGAAAGGAAACCCAAACAAGGAGCACAGACACTAAAGTGAATTTCCTACTCTCCCTTTCAGACAAAGGTAACAATTGACATGTAAGTGAAAGTAGTCTGGTGCGGTTTCCAGGACGGCTCTTCAAAGGATGCTGATCAACTGAGGGAACATCATTTCTGATCTTTCTGATCTTCACTCTCCTTCCCTTTCTCCTCCTTCTTCCTGCCTGGAACCCGGAGGTGACTAATAGAATTCCAGCAAGTTATCTAGGACCACGAGGTAAGACTTAAGATGGAAAACAGACATTAACAGAGAAAGGTGATAAAAGGAGGCAAAGTTCCTAATGATGGTGGAGCTCCCATATCACCCTTGGCCTGCCTCCTTCTCAGCTTCTTTTGCCTGAGATTTTTTTTTCAAATAAAAAAATAAATTAAAAAATACAACAAGGGCTTCCCTGGTGGCCCAGTGGCTGAGAGTCCGCCTGCTGATGCAGGGGACACAGGTTCGTGCCCCGGTCCGGGAAGAACCCACATGCCACGGAGCAGCTGGGCCCATGAGCCATGGCCGCTGAGCCTGCGCATCCGGAGCCTGTGCTCCACAGTGGGAGAGGCCACAACAGTGAGAGGCCCACGTACCGCAAAAAAAACCACACACACACAAAAAAACAACAAAACCCCCCAATAACTCTACATTTAGTTTGAGTCACAGTAATTCGGGCTCCCTGTTACAGACTACTGATATGGTATGTTCCTGAGTATCATTGTTTGGGGTAGGCGTCGGGGGACATGTGAGATGAGACTGGCTGAAAGAGGATGGTCAGTAGAGCTCACCCGCAGTCTTCCGCCTTGACTCCAAGTCCCTGGAGGGCACTGTCCCTCTCCCCTTCCCTCAAACTATGACTTCATTTGAATTCATTTAAAAGCAGTGGGCCATTTCTTCTTGTTCATATCTCATTAAAGGCTCTTTTCTCTGCTCATTTAAATTAGATTTAGCTTACAGAAGTATGCAAAAGGCTTAAATGTGTGTGTGTGCGTGTGTGCGTGTGTGTGTGTGTGTGTGTGTGTGTGTGTGTGGTGAGGGGGCGCAGAATGGAGATGGTGTATGTTTCAAATAAAGCTAAGTGATTTTCCCAGTCCAGGTCCTTCAGTCCTGGACCAGCGGCCAAGGTCAGCCCAGACTCCTAAAACGATCTCGCTCAGAATCATGAGCATACACACAGCCCTGTGTGAGTATTCGGGGGAGAAAAAACAATCTGTTTCATTTAGCGTGTTGCCACACAGAAGTTAACTGAAATTATTAAAGGGTAACTAAATGGGCACTATCTTTTCTTTTTTTTAGGAGAAAATGCTTTTTACAGAAATTTACTGTCATTCTATTGAGTTTTCTTTCTTTTCAGAAAAGTACGTTTACAGAGCATCTCTGCCTCCAGGCCCTGTTTTCTCATTTGTAATGATATACTATATGTAAAGTTATATTACTAGCACTTGCAATTTCCCAACTGCTTGATGCCTTATGTCACAAAATTATAACTAAGAGAGGCTGTTACCTTCACTGCTCCAAGGCATGGCGGAGTATTATTTCGGCAACAATGAAAGCGTATAATAAAAAACTTTAATTTTAATGACAGCTTGAGTACAAGCTGTTAGAAAAATCGAGTGCATGTTTTCCCTATCCAGGTAACTGAATCAGGTGGTCCCCTCCAAACAGCAACCTTTTCCAACTGTCTCTGGATTATGCAATTTAATTCAACAAGCGTTTATCAAATACCCATTGCATGTGAGGCACTGCAGTGGGTGCTGCAGTAACCAAACAGCAACACCTGCCCTCAGGAGTTTGCAATCTAGTGGGAAAGAGAGGTGCCTATTAACATAACTTTAATACAGAGCAGATGGTAGGAAGTGCTAAAATGAACTGTCACGGACTATAGCATAGGCACGTGTGAAGCATCTTGCAGAAGGGGGCTTTGGAGAAGGACTTCAAAAGGAATATAATGTATACACTGCAGCAAAGAAAGCCAACCTAAATAAAGGCTCAGAGATGAGAACTCCTGGGGTTTGTTAAGGGACAGGATATCGGGAATATGTGACCAGAAGACAGTAAAGATAGGAAAAAACACACACACAAAAAAGGAGAGGGTTTGGAGCTAGCAGGAAGGCAAGTCGGTAGAAACACGGTGAGCGTTTAGATGTAGGGGTGAGGAAGAAACAGCCAGCCTACGTGATGTGATTGCAGTCTCCCTGATTTCTCTGCATTAGTCTGTGTCGCTGATGTCACAGGGCCCACTCACATCCCCTTACCCTGACTGCTAGCACCTGTATTTTACTATTTATTTTCCCAAAGGCTTTTCTTTGGCTTCCAGAGCCTGCTTTGCTCCAGCACATGGGAGATGGGAAGTGCTGAGGAATTCACATCCAAGGCAAGCTGTTTCTAAGAGATAATGGATGGGAGTTGATATGTTAACAACCAAGCTCCTTTGCCCTTGGGTGGGTAAGGGTGGGCTACCAGAGTCTCTCTTCCTCATCTCACTCTCCTACTCCCCTACCTTGAGCCACCTTGCCAATATACTACCTACCCTCAAGTCCTTAAAATCTCACTGTCTGGGGGCTTCCCTGGTGGCGCAGTGGTTGAGAGTCCGCCTGCTGATGCAGGGGACACGGGTACGTGACCCGGTCCGGGAAGATCCCACATGCTGCGGAGCGGCTGGGCCCGTGAGCCATGGCTGCTGAGCCTGCGCATCTGGAGCCTGTGCTCCACAACGGGAGAGGCCACAACAGTGAGAGGCCCACGTACCGCTAAAAAAAAAAAAAAAAAAAAAAAAAAAAAAAAAAAATCTCACTGTCTGCTTCTGGGGAAAACCAACTTGAAGACAGCAGTATAGGTGATGATAATTTGCTGTTGAACCTCACTGAAGCACTGTTATCAGGAATCTCCAAGGCTTTCTTTTAAAACTGCATATCCGTATAAGGAGAGAAAAAAGCAGAACTGTGAGGAGAATAAGTTCTGCTGAGTAGAGATGGCAAAATATGAGACACAATAGAACGAGACGTTTACAACCTGTATTTAGGCCCAAAGTATCATTTAGTCACGTGGCGGCACAGTAGTCTCTTGAATGTGAAAAGCTCCATGATGATCCTGAGAAAAAGGCAGCAACTGAACAGGGTTCTCCTATAATAAACACACTGCCTTCTGCTTGCCTTATTGCTACTTATATGGTATCCATACAGGTCATTAATTTAGAAATAGACTTCAGAAAGACAACAGTGTAAGAATATTATCCCTCAAATTGTTATGCACTGTTATGAACAAACCTGCATGGAAAAGTAGTGTGTGGAATTGTTCACATTCTGAGACGGGTGCTTTGGGTGCAAGAAGGAAACATTTAGGAGAAGTTTCCTCTGAGAAGCCTTCCTTGGCTAACTTGGTGCTCAGCAACCTCCTTGCTTCTGAGATTCAAAAGCATTCAGAATCTCAATGGTTCATGTGTGCCTCAGCCTAGTATGTACGGCTGTGTCCTGTCCTTTAAACTAGACTGTAGTCCTCCTTGATCACAAATCTTTGTGGCTTGCACGAAGTGACCCTTACTCTGGCATGTTGTCTTCCGGGAGAGCAGGCTTTGGGATGGAGCCTGGAGTACAGGACATTTATTACGGAGTGTCCTTGAAATTAGCAACTATGGTGGAAGCAAAGGAAGCAGGGCTGGGCAGGGAGAAAAGTTGGGCTGTGCTGCTGTTACCAAATGCCTCAGCCGATTCCATGGGAAACTCTGAAACCGGGATACCCTTTAGAGTTGTCACAAATTGGGGCAAAGGAGCTGGCCTTTTATACCTTGGCTTTGGATGTGGGCATCCACTAAAATGGTAGATGATATCTTTTGGCTGATCTGAGTGACGTCAGTGTCCTCGTAAGCACCTGGGGAAACCTCAATAATATATTTCAGTTTTGAAATTGAAGAACTGGGTTGAGAATGTTCTATGATGAACACGAATTCAGTAATGACAGCATACACCAGCTGTATGAGTTTTGTCTTCGTTTTCTAGCAGAATGGTTAAGGCTCTAGGTAGCAAACCTCTTTATTTCACTCTTTGATTCATAGCATTTTTAACATAATAATTGCCCAATTGCTGTATCAATTACTGATGATGATTATGATTTTATTGGAAGCAACGCTAAGAATTAAGTTCACCATATCACAGTACTAAACATCAGAATTTACTTGTAAAGATATATAACATTCCTATGAGACATTCTTTTAGGATTCAAGATTAGGAAACACACCATTATACATTATGATATATAATGTATCTATGATAACAAAAGTTTTAACTAAGTCTGCCTTTTTGGTTTGGCTGCCGAAAAGCTCCTTCATATTAGGTCTTCTATGTTTCCGGTCCTGACATTTTTTTATCATAATATATATTTACCATTATTTTATTGCATGTACATATATATGTGTTGAACAAAGTAGTGTGTAAATAAATAAATCAGCATTTCAAAATTGTAAAACTTCTCTGCTGCCCAAAAAAGCCAAAGCTGAAGTTCCATTTGCTCTCTAAGGCTTCCCCTAAGAATACCAATCGCTCCGTACGCAGATTTTGTGCAATGCTGGCCTATGTGGTTTTGCAGTTCATAGCAGACTAGTAGGAGGAAAGGGAACCAAGGGAAGACCAGAGTGGGTTCAAACACAAGAAAAATAAATTCTAGGGAGAGGAGAACGGAAAACAAATAAAAGCAGACACAGAGGTATTCTACTGCACAGTAAAATTCTGGATTTTTCAAGTGATGCCCTTGGGTCATCCATTTAAATATACGGGAATGTCTATAGATTATTTTAGAAAGATTTCCATTAAAAGTTACCTTTTTTAAAGTTTTGGTGTGGGATCGGGAGGATGGGAGGGAGGCTCCAGAGGGAGGGGATATGGGGATATATGTATGCATATGGCTGGTTCACTTTGGTGTACAACAGAAACTAACACAGTACTGTGAAGCAATTATACTTCAATAAAGATCTATTTTAAAAAAACATTTAAGGGCTTCCCTGGTGGTGCAGTGGTTAAGGGCCCGCCTGCCGATGCAGGGGACATGGGTTCGTGCCCCGGTCCGGGAAGATCCCACATGCCGCGGAGCGGTTGGGCCCGTGAGCCATGGCCGCTGAGCCTGCGCGTCCGGAGCCTGTGCTCCGCAACGGGAGAGGCCACAACAGTGAGAGGCCCGCATACCGCAAAACAAAACAAAACAAAAATTTAAAAAAATCAGTTATTTTTAAAAAGTATTTTATTGGTATGTTAGATTTTATGAAAATAGGCAATTGCTACCACCTGAGTAGTTTTTGAGTGACTAATACCACCCTCATGTTTCTCTGTATACTCATGTCTGTTTCATCGCTATCAATTCACTGGCAATTACATTATGAATCAGGGTTTTTAAAATTTCCTCCTTTTTTTCCCGTTGTAGATAAAATGGTCCATGTCATTTAATATGTCACAAAAGGAAAGGTCACCCACTTCAAAGGCAGAATAATGTGCTCTCACTCTTAAAGCACCTCGATGTCAGAGGTCCTGATCGTGCATCCTAATTTAGCAACTTTCCTATGTGTGACGATGACTCATTCCCTGTGAGCCTCAGCTTCCTCATCTGTAAAGTGGACAATGATACTTATCTCACAGGATTAAGGTCAGGACTAAATAAGATAATCTAACTGTTCAACACAGGACCTGGCTCACAGCAAACAATCAAAATACATATGCTATTTACATTTATTGTTTGTTAAAATGTAAGAAATGAACCTAAATGCAGGACATAATGATCAGATAAATATTTACTGGTAATTATTTAAGATATAATAAAGTTTTAAAATAAAAGGTTTAGAGTAGATAAAAATATAGAGCATATGAAGAATACAGAGAGTATAAAGGATAGAAGTCATATTTAAAAACCTAGTATTTGTCAACCTATTCAACATTCTATCTGTTAAGGAGAATTTGGTGAATAGAATTTTATTTTTACCATATTGTTTACCAGTATAAACCTATAATACATGAGAACACTAGGTTATGGAATATGATACAATGTAGAGTTCCACATTAAATTCTATTTTGAATAACAGAGAGCTATAAGGCCATTGTGATCTGCTGACTAAATGCCTTATACTGTCAGCTTGCTGTGAATTAAGGGCTAGAGGAGGACACAGATCATGACAAAAATCTAAAGACTCTTTCACAGGTTCTCAGGAGAAATCAGAAAAATGCAGATGTGATCTTGTCACATGAGTGTGTAATCACACGAAGGCCAACACAATCATTAAAATGACCTTTGGAAGGTAAAAGGTGAAGTGTGTCTATAAAGGGAAAAAAATATATCAGAATTTTCACACACAGGGAAAGCAGGAGCTGGTTTTGAGAATGGGAAACTGGATGATCACAGTCCTAAGTTAGCAAGATAAATGAACTTCATGGACATGCTGTGAGAAGCAGATTGTTTTGTACACTCCGCTTGGAACAAAGACATCCGATGATGACTTTTGGTAGAACAAGTCTGACAATGTTTTCCCCACCCGTAATCTTGTCCAGTCCAAAGTTGCCTCTTATGCTTTGCTAGTGGATGCTAGAAATGAGGCCGGTCCTGAGTGATTTAATCAGCTAGCTTCGTTTTGCTTAATTTCTCACATCAGCAAGATTACAATAACAAACCTGAAAAAATCACATGAGGTAGCGAAAAAAGAACTATACTGTGAATCAGGAGATTTTCATTCTAGCCCTAACGCCTCCTTTGCTTGGCATTCTTGAATTGGACTTTTCTGAGCTTCAATCATCAAATAAGGTGCTTGGATTGTGTAATCATGAAGGCACTTTCTATCATACAACAACTCTGTCCTTCAAGCACCAATTCTAGATATTGCAAGGGACTGAAACACTTTCCTCACCTGGTCTATCCATTCATATCTATCTTAAAACATAATAAAGCTCTCTAAGTGAGACAGCCAAGAGAATACCTCCCGCCCCCCAGGTCAATTTAGCTGTATCATGAGAAGCAACATAGTTTGATGGCTCTGATGTGATTCCAACAAGGCTTAGTAAGACCTGTCAGCATTAGTATCACTCCCCCAAATGACCATGAATTCCACACTTTGCCACCCTGCCTGAATGCCTTCTGAATTCATTCTGAATCCGGGCTGAGTCGGTTGTCTTAGTGAAGAGCTATGGACAGCTTAATGACCCATTTTATAGATAAGGCCACTAGATAGAAGGGCAAGAGTTAGAAATTTAAAACATCAGGCAACAGAGACAGATACAGACAGAAAGGTAGGAGGACAACAAGGACAGCTGTCCGGGCTTGGCTGGCCTTTCTAAGACAGCGGAAGGTCAAAGAGCCAACTGGTGTCCAGTTCCTCCTACCAGAGAGAATGCAATGATAGAGATTTAAAGGGCATTTGTAAAGTCTATCAGAGAATTTTTTTTTTTTTTTTTTTTGCAGTTTGCCTGCTATTTACTGCCAAAATGTACGGCTATTTCCCTTTTTATGTCTCTTTGGCAACATGAGGCAGTAAAGAGTCAGATAAACCTGGACTGGAAAATGGCTCTGTCATTGGCAAACTCTGGGAATTTGGACAGTTACTTAGCATTTCTGGGACTGATCTGTGGGAAAAAGGATTGTGAAAAATACAAAATCAGCTGGGTTGGAGGATTAAAATGGAAAGCAGTGTGTAAAGACTGCAAGCTCAGTAGATGCTCAATCCATTCATGAAATTTTACTTGTTCCTGCTGGCTTGAGGTTTTAGCATGAGTTTTCCCAAAATACAGAGGCTTGTGAATGGTTTTAATTAACACAAGATATCATATCTATAACCCATTTTTCTCCTCATTGGTAAAATTGGAAGGCACCTGATAAGTCCAAACTGCTCTTGGTACGGGAGGATGTCAGAGTGAAAACTCACACATTCCTTACGTGAGCTGTCAGACGCTTCTACAATTTCAAACAAGCTTTTCTTCTTAACCTTTTATGTTTAAACAGCATATTACTAAATTTCATGCCTGGATCTACTAGTTACCTAATAAGTAAGCTTTTTTCTTTTCTGTTCCCTGGCGCCACTCTAGCCCATATTTGTGTTATCTAATATGCCTCTTCTGACTTGTGTGGTCTATATGAATCAGGCTGCTTTCAAACTCGTTTCAGTTTCCAAGAAAACATTAGAGAAAGAAATCCACAGCTGTTAAGGACTGCCATCAAATATATCAAGCCGTAAAGCAGAAGCAGAAATGCACCGTTCTGGTAGCTCTCCAGCCTCTGACACATATCATAGGGTATGGCCTTCTCTCAGCTATTTAATGGAATCTAGTGCCCACAAGGACCAGCCTTTAGTATAGCTGCTTTCAGCTTAGCTGGATGCTTTAAAATTAATCACAATGCAGGGAGAATAATTCTTATCAAGCAAAAGTCATTCAAAACAACCCAGTTCGCTGCTGGTGGGAATGAATATTGATATATGCACTTTGGAAAGATGCTAAGCATGTGCACATCGTATGACCTAGCAATCTCAAACTTAAGCAAACATCCAGCACTGAAAGGCACACACAAGAATATAAAATCTCTAGGCAGAATATCTCCATACTGGAAACTACCCAAATGTCCATCCATAGGAAAATGGATAAATTGTGGTATGTTCACACAATAAAATATTACATAGAAATTTGTAAAAAGAGCAAAGTATTGCTACATGAAAATATGGACACAACTCATGAACTTAAGGTTGGCTGAAAGAAATGGGACATAAGTGTGTATGAACTATATGGCTCTAGTTTTATACATTGCAAAAACATGCGGAACTAATCGATCAGAGCTCAAGATACACTCCCTTGGCGGGTGTCTGTGTGTGTGTGTGTGTGTGTGTGTGAGTTTAATAACTGGAGGAAATGTTCTGTTTCTCAGTTGGGTGCTGGTTACAAAACTAGCATTCAGTTGGTAAATCATCAAGTTCTGTGCCTGATATGTACACCTTCTCATAAATGCATTATACTGAATAAAAAGTTTTTTTAACTTGGAAATGACTATAAAAATGCATGCTCATCTCTAAAACAATCTTGGAAAAGGCAAGGAAAAAATGTCCAAATGGTAGGAAGGGATCTAATGGTCCATCATGTCAGTATGATCACAAGTTCAAGCAGAAATTCTACTACAGACTGAATGTTTGTTTCCCCTACAGAATTCATATGCTGAAACCTAATCCCCAATGTTCTGATATTTGAAGATGTGGTCTTTGGAAGGTGATGAGGTCATGAGGGTAGAACCCTCATAAGTGAGATTAGTGGCCTTACTAAAGAGACCCCAGAGAACTCCCTTGCCCCTCCTACCATATAGGGACACAGTGAGAAAATAGCTGTCCATGATCCAGGAAGCAGGCCTTTGCCAGGCACCAACTTTGTCAGCACCTTGATCCTGGACTTATCTGCCTTGTTAACTGTGAAAAATAAGTTTCTGTAGTTTGAAAGCCACCCAGTCTATGGTATTTTTGTTATAACAGCCCAAACTGACTAAGGCAGACTCCGGTGACAAATCAGACACGTGTGTTTGAGGACCACTGGGCCAATAACCCTGTCAAATATGGCTGCAAAGGGCATTACTACTACTACGACTACTACTACTACTACAACTACTACCACTACTGCTACTACTATTATCTCTGTTATGGGCCAGGCACTGCATTGAAGCTCCTTTCCTAAGTATGATCTCATTCATCCTCACCAACAGCCCCATGAGAAAATACTATGATTTCCATTTTGCAGGTGTGGAAACTGAACCTCAAACATGTTAAACTACTCACCTCAAGCTGTTAGAAGACCTAACATGTGGATGATCACTTACACTGGTGACCGTGAGCCCCTTGAGTCCAGACTATGGGCTTACCTGACCCCACTCTTTGGCTCCAGGAAATTCCCTCCCCATTGCTGTGTAAGATGACAGCAGCTTGTTCCTCTGGCATTCATTTTTTCCTCTACGGGTTCAGGTTCGTTCAGCCTGTGTTCTTTGTCAGTCTGTGAAATGCTGACAGTGGAGCAGCCGTGGCCGTATCCAGCTCTCCTCTCCCACACATGTGGTTCAGTTCCACGGAGTCCCACATGAAGGCTGCCAGCCTCACTGGATTCCAGGGACTCACTGTGACTACAGTGCGCCCACTGGAATTATCAATGTGATCACAGAAGTTACCCAATCGCCTGCTTGCATTTAGAATTTTCAAAGGTTGATATGAGGGTAGATGTTTCCTGAATTCCCAGAGAAGTGCAGTTGTTTTATTTTTTTCCTTATGGACCCATATCAAATTATTTGTACTCAACATGAGCAAATTGGTGGAGATTTTTTTGTAGTGGAGGGTAAGAATATGGTCACTTTGTGCGTGCATTAAGGGTCTTTACAGATAGACAGACCTCTGCTCAAATCCCAGCTAAGCTACTTACTAAGTCCCAGTTTCTTTATCTAATAAATAAGGAAAATACCTTCACCAGGGAATTATTATAAAGATAAATAAAATAATGTGTGAAAGTACTTAGTTCAATATCTGCCACGTTATACTTTTTCATAAGTGGTAAACACACGCATATAATTTATTTAGTGTGTCGCAGAGTGACATCATGGATTATATACCCACACATGTACATGCACACACTCACAGAATCAGACTTGGGAGTCCTAGTCTTCTAACAGACAACAGCAAACCCTGCTTTTTGAGAGAGTTTGATCATGTGGTACTTCTCTAAAATAGCTGAGAATTACGGAAATAAATATAATCATGGCCAGTAGCATAATAAATAACGTGTAAACCAGCAAAACAGGTTTTAAAGAAATCTGAGTGTCTAAATTCTGAGGATTTCAGAAGTGTGAAATCTGTTCAACACTATGTATTCCTGAACCACTTGCTCAAATGGCAACTTGGCCATATGTGTAGCTCGACTTGCATGCTACGTTAGTCATTTCTAGAACACTTTGATACTTTGAGGCTAATAAACTCTTAACTGTTAACAGTCTATAAGTCTACACGTAATAATGGCCTTTTAATCCATTGTCTTCCCTTCTCTTTAAAGACTACAAGAGTTCTGCCACCTTCCTTTAGATTTTATATGACCTCTCAAAAAATCAAGAGGGGAATGTTCAAAGAGAATTTAGCCACAGCCACAGCGATGCTTCAGAAGCTAATCCAGAGCATAATTCAAGAAGACTGTTCCCTTACTCACTGGTGTTTAATGATTGTACTTCCTCATTATAGTCCTCTTGCCCCAGTACAGAGAAAATAATTAGACCTTGAATGTGGCAATTAAAAAGCAGATATTCTGAGCTCCGACACTGCCAGCAGACCAGCAGACTGGTAAGGAGATACTTAATGTCACCCTGGTGGCGATTTTCTAAAAGGTTATAGAGCACCGCTGAGAAAAAAAAAAAAAAAATCATTCTTTAGCAAGTGTGACGTAAGAGTTTAGATGTTCTAAGTTCAGGATCCTAAAAGCATACACATATCAGAGCTGACACTTTTTAATGCTGCCAGATTTCCTTTAAGTTGTGCACTAGACTGTATTTCCATGCTCTGTAAAGGTTATTCTTCCATGATAATGCTAATTATAACAAACAAAACTATAACTTCAGGTTAAGAACACCAGCAATCAAGTAACTTTATGTTGTGAAGATAACACATACAGTCTATAAAAATGTTGTTTATGAGACCCAATGAGATTCATTTGGAAAAGAAACTAAATATTCTCCTTCATCAGCTGGTGTTTCTTTGATTTGTCACTGATGCCCATTAAGAAAAGACCCTAGGATGTTTGGCATAGAAACAAGTGTAGCTACACCACATAAGCACCCTTCAATCAGCGTGCACATTAATACGGGTGAGACAATAAATGCTGTTTAAGCCACCTACTTCGTGGTATTTTATTACGGCGACCCTAGCAAATTAAGACAAGTACCAAACTTAATTTCAGACTTTCTGCACATGAATTCAACTATTAGAGGTGTTACAACTTGAGCCTAACACTTTGGTGAGTTGCTCTACAAAACCACATTCCCTTGAGGCACATCGTAACAAAAGATTTATTTCTGTTTGAATTGAAACTTTCCTGTGGGACAGTTTATTGTCTACTAATCATCTCTGCAGCTGATGGGGAGGTCCATGTGGTAAGAACCTGGAGTCTCCTGCTAACAGTGAGTGAGTGAGCCATCGTGGAAGAGATTCACCAGCCCCACAGCCCAGGCTTCAGAACGTGCAGCTCCTGCTGACATCCTGACTGCAACACAGGAGAGACCCTGGACCAGAGCCACCCAGCGAAGTCACTCCTGAATTCCAGATCCACAGAAACTGTGAGAGAGTAGATGTTTGCTATTTCAAACCACTAGGGTTTGGAATAATTTATTGCACAGAAATATATAACTAATACATCAACCTTCAGTGGTTAAAACACACTTGGCAGCTCTGTGTGAATAGAATTGTCCCTCTAAGCACAACGGTGGCAATGAACTATAAACAGACATTTACAGAGGAGGTCTAAGAATGTTTTGCTGTCCTGATAAATATGGTTTATTTCATCCTACCTTGAATGTCGGTGTGACGGTTGGAGCTGCAACAACCACCTTACCACTAGGAGGGAAAGGTGAAGGGAATCATATTGACTTTGGCCCTGATATCACTGAGTTGCTGAAGTAACACCAGAAATTGTCTGCCTTTAAACTTGTTATATGAAGGAAAAAAATTTTTTATTTAAGTAATTTTAGTCAGTTTTTCTGTTACCAGTAACTGGAACATAATCTTTCCTGATAAAAGCTTCTTCTCTATTTTATGTCATTTTGGGAGTTCTGGCATAGCTTCTATGTTTTTATTCTTTGAAAATATAATCCATTAACTGCCATGAAAAGTCTTACTAATTTGTTTTTAAAAACCTTTAGAACTAGATATTTTGCACTTATTATCTCCATCCATGTTACCAGTATGAATAAAAAGGAACTATTAGAAGGAGAAAATGTAAGGAAAATAAGTAAACTTTATAAAATAAAAGGAAAAGAAAGAAGAGAAAGAAAGGGTAAAAGAAAGTGACCAGGATAAAAAATGTATAGAAATGGAAAAGAGAAAATGATAAAGGGGAAAAATACATTTTTAAGCCTCTGGAAAGAAATTGGTGTGAAGATTGTTAGAAGAATTTAAACATTAAAGTGTAAAACCATTTGTTGACTCCTTCTAGGATGTCAAGTAGTTTGTAAATATCATGTATAATGAGATTTTTGTAATCATTCAATTTCTTTTCCTAGTGTTTAAACTTTGGCATTAGCAATGGAATGCTAAACTTGAGAAGCTTTTGATAACTGTCTTTCCTAAAAACAAGATGTGAGGTGGTAATGAATTGAACCTTTGAAAACATAGAGTGAGTTTGCATGTTCTGGTTATTTTATGGGTTACAAACCAAAGGGGGAAAAAAGCAATTACTTACTCTACACAGATAAAAGAGAGACGGGATAAATGGTCCAAAGTAAACAAATATTGAATTAATTGGTGGCACAAAAAAAGTTTTGTTTTTTACATTCACACAAAATATGTCACACACGTATTATCAAAAAGAGAAGAAATTACAGATCAAATTTCTAAAGCTCTTTATAAGTCATTTGTGAAAATAAAACCTTTTTGGAATTTTTTTTATTCTTCTATTAAAAAATATTACCTACTTTATACTTCCAGGTCTAAGAGATTGATATGGTATCTGAAGTTTCATTTCAGTTTAAATGAGTGTTTTTATTAATCCCATCTTTAGTAAATATAATTATAGTGTAGCATATTTCACAAATATCTGCATGACTCTGGAGTCAACATGTCTGCCTTTAATCCCAGATCCACGACAAGGTTATATCACTTCCAACAGAGACTTAGCTTCCCTGGGCTTCTGCCCTTGTAAATTGGGGGAGATGACAATACCTACCTACCTTATAGGGCATTGTGAAAAGTAGGTAAATAAATCCATGTGAAGTATTTAGACTAGGCCTCGAACATGGTCAGCAACCACTGTATTTAACAATTATTTGGGGAATAAAGACTTAATGAAATGGCTAGAAGTGAACATCACCTATAATTGTCTGACAAGTACATGGAACAATTAGAGTTGAAATGTAGGAATTAGTCAAAAAGTGTGAATCTACAAGAGATATTTGAACCTCAGGATAAATGTATGCAGAACAACCAATTTTTAGACATATTTGAAGGCTTAAGCTTTTTTTTTGACAAAGCTGAAACGAGAAATCCTAAAATGAGGATAAACCAACCACAGTCAATTTCCACCACCATCCTCTCCTTCAGCCCCTTATTTGAAGATGTGTATATGATTTTAAATATTTTTTCTCACTTTTTATAATACAGATAAAACATGTTTGCTATGGACTAATACAAAATACAAAATAGCAGTGAAGAGACAGAAAGAAAAAATAACTGCCTACATTTCCACTATCAGAGATAAACACTATCAATTTGGTGTATGTTCTTTCAGACCATTTTCTATGTTTTTTAAACCATCTAAATAAATAATGTATATTTATACCATTGCATCATACTATTCATCATGTTTATAATCTGATTCTTTTATTTAGAATTATATGAGATGATTTTCATGCTAATAAACATAATTTTTACAGCCTAATTTTCAATGGCTAGTTCTTATAAATTTTTCAAAATTCCTTATACTTTACGTTGGACATTTAATTAGTTTCTGGGTTTTCTCTATTACAGGCACACCTCACTTTATTGTGTTTGGCTTCATCGTGCTTCACAGACACTGTTTTTTACAAATTGAAGGTTTGTCGCAACCCTGCATCAAGCAAGTCTATCGGCGCCATTTTTCCAACGGCATTTGCTGACTTCATCTTCCTGTGTCACATTTTGGTAATTCTCCCAATATTTCAAACCCTTCACCAGTAAAAAAGATTACAACTCGATGAAGGCTCAGATGATGGTTAGTGTTTTTTAGCAATAAAGTATTTTTAATTAATGTATATACATTTTCTAGACATAATGCTATTGCACACTTAGTAGACTGCAGTATAGTGTAAACTTAACTTTTATATGCACAGGGGAACCAAAAAACATGTATGACTCGCTTTATTGCGATATTCGATTCATTGCTGTGGTCTGGAACAGAAACCACAGTATCTCCAAGGTATGCTTGTATAGACAGTGCTGATTGTTTCTTGTAGCCAATAGTTTTGCTATGCTTGAGATTAATTGCTAGAAATGAAAGATTTTTAGGCTTTTGACATATGGCACAGCTACACTCCAAAAATGCTGTTCTGTGTACTGTTTCTTTGGTGCTCCTAACGGTCTCTATAAGCATCAAGAAAGTGACCTCAAACCAGGTGTCGGGGTTAGACTGTTCCAAAATGGTGAGAAGTCAAACAGAACTCAGAAGCACTTTGAGCATTTTGACTCTGATGCAAACCCAATAACTTGATCTTGTGTAGTACAGAACAAGGAACCAAAAGGGTTAAAACCGAAAGCTTGTCTGACAGATATTTAAAGAACGATGCATCATTGTTCTGATTTAAAGCAAGAAAACTGTATGAATAATTCATCCTCCCCCCACCAAAATGTTTTTACACTCTCAAATCGGTGTTAAAATAGGAATTGTTTTGCCAAAAGTAAATAAGGGAAGTGTAAATTTCTCTTCCTGCTGAGACGGAAAAGGTTCTACATCACATCTGGGTAAGGAAATAAGATGCACCACCAGAAAACATTCTATAGAAATGACTGCTTTGCACTAAGGGACTCAAAGGAAACCCTGACCGGAAACCAGCCAGTTCCAGTGAATATTTATGTTACATGAAGGGTGACCACCCTGGGTGGGTTTTTCACTTTTCTAACTGGACTGAGAGGGAAACTTTCTAATGGGGGAAACATATCACTTTTGGTAAGCTCATCAGTGATTAGGTCTTAAGGGTCCCACTTCATATTCTGAAAGGAGGTCATTTCTAAAATGAGGTCTAAGGCCTTATTATTAATAATAGATTAAGAACTAGCTTAAATACTGTCTCCTAATCCCAATCAAACTCAAACATCCCTTTATTATTTTCTTGAATTTCAAAACCTAAAGGGAACTGACTCCCTCACTTTCTCTTTTTTGAGAAATAAGTTCAAGGTAAGTACTCTTTAGGGGATGTTGTTTAAAAAGTTACTGTCACTGGCATTCTCTATTCTGGATGGTTATTCACTCAGTAAGATGTGCATTTAAGTGCTCTCTTAAAAGAGAAAAGGCCCATATCTAGCTAAGTCTTTAGGGTTCCATATGGTCCATCTGAGAACAGAGAAATCAAACTATTATGAATTCCTAAGTTCACAGGAAATATTTGCACACATTATCCCATTGGGTACTCACAGCAACCTAGGAGGTAAGTCAGG